>NC_034594.1:4532560-4545022 GCF_900095145.1 Mus pahari | reverse complement strand
GAGGAGGAGGAGGAGGAGGAGGAGGAGGAGGAGGAAAGACCTTATTACATTACAGAGGAATGTGAGGAAGATTGTGGAAGAGCAAGCAAGGACAAGACCATGAGGGTTTGTGTGTCTTTGATAACTGAGGCAATTAAAAGGTTTTTTTTTTTCCTCTCTCTCTGTTGCATCCCAGTGTCTCTTAATGGCATCCGACTCTGATCTACATTTTCAGCATAGAGCCATATAAAACTACTTTCCTCCAAACATCACGTCCCATTTCATGTTCCAACAGAACCATCCATTTAATTTCCCACAACTCTAATGGTAGCCACAAGTCACAGCTCTATTACCTCTATTGGTTTATGATTTTACATTAAATATTAGCCAGCTAAATATTACTCCGCAATCATCTATAACACATGCTATCTTTGTAGAGAATATTACGAGCAACCTAAAAATCAATTAGTGACTGACACATAGTTTACACATATGAGAGATAAATGACCTTTTTTTTTTATGTTGTAACATAAAGCTGTTTGCCGTGTGAAAGCACCATGGCAGTCTGAGGCATCACACTGATCAGGTTTGTCTGTCTGTCTGTCTGACTGCTAATTTGCATATGACAGCAAATGGCTTTCAGTTTTGAGATCCCGTCACACCTCAGCCAACACTATTTTAATAAAGATTCTGATAGGATCCAGAGAATCCGTTTTGCTCCCTGCCACTCTGCGTACCTCTCATGCATTTAGGTAATTATTAGCTTAGCTACACTAATTATTATGGTGGTATTTACCCAGAGTCCTGATAACAGTTTCAAATGGAAGTGGCCACCACATCGCCATGAGCTCCGGTGTTTGGTGTTTCTGTGTCTCTGTTCCCTTCGTGGTATTCTCCGTATTCAGTTACAACTTTACTTTTGTTTCCCTCAGTATTAACTCACTGCTTTAGTGTTTACAGAACTGTTATACCCCTTCCCACACTTGTGCGCCTAATAGAGCGCATGTGAATGAATGAAATGAAAGAACAGTATGCTTTCTCCATGGTCCCCCTTCTGACAGCTCTGCTAGCTGTGAGTAGAGAGTCCTGTAGAGCTTACTGAGATGAGGGTGAATAGATGGCTCTTTGGTTAACAGCAAATACTGGTCTTAGAGAGAGGCAAAAGTTGGGTTTCCAGAACCCACAATGGCCAGCTCACAATCAGCACTAACTTCACTCAGCTTCAGGGAATTTGATAAACTCTTTTGGCCACTCTAAGCACCTGTAATCATACACACACACACACACACACACACACACACAGCCACACTTCCTAATCCTCCCCTAAATGGTTGCACTCCCTGGTGACTAAGGATTCAAACATATAAGCCAGTGGGATCTATTCTCATTCAAATCACCACAAACTGGAAATCTATGTTTGCAAAATAAGCAAAGTGTACTTTCTTGCTTTGACAAAGTAAAGAGTTCCTTTTTGTGCTACCTTGGGTTATTATTGCTAAAAGGGGGGTATCATTAAATTAAACATATATTTAAGCATATCGTATGCTAGACACAATCATATGTAGATATTGGTTATAAATTTAAGCACTCACTCACTTCATACCGAATTGGAGACTGGCTGATTTAACTGCTTTAAGGGTTTAAAACTCCTAGTTTCTCTAGACATCTATGGTTTATAATATTATGACTGCTTAGGATTTATAACTGGGTCTGGTGATTTTTAATAGTTTATTGTCACATGTCACAAGTAAGAACTGTGGTGGCTTTGAGACTGTTTTCTGATGAGTTTTGTAGGACACATTCTGAAAGAAAAACCCGATGTGGCCATAACTGGTGACAAATCTGGGTTATAAACTCTCATCGCTACAGTGATCTGTTACCCAACACAAGGAAGCAGATTCTAGATCTCTATAAACTTCATCAAGATTCAACAGGTACCTCGGCTGCTCAAACAGTTTCTTGGCTGGTAAATAAACTTGGCAGATAAAAATATATTCTAAAATATTTTAAGCTTTTTAATAATTTAAATCAATCAAGCACAATAGGTTAACGAATTAAAGACAGTTAAGTCATTGAAGAAACAGACAATTGTAAAGGAAAAATAATCTCTTACCCTAGCAACTATGGAAAATAAGAAATGGAATGGCTATTACAGTGCAAACCAAAGGATTTGTGGACTTGAAGGTTGAAATAAACTGTGAGAAGAATAGCTCTTCCATGAATGCTAAATCAAAAAATATTTTTAAAGAGTAACTAGAAGTGACAATAGTTCAAATCCATCCCTGAAACCAAAACTGCAATCTGTTTTGAGTTGAAATTTATAGTAGCAAGGCGTAGTGTCACCACACTCCAGAAGTCTAACACTTAGGAGGCTGAGGCAGTAGGATGATGTGTTTGAGAGCCTTCTTGGACAGAGCCAGATGCTATTTCAAAGGTGAAACACAAAGAAAAGTTGTTTTCTTTTTAATTGGAACAAAACAATTATATGACCATGAGAATGGATAGCAGTTTAGTTCTGCTAAGATGAAAACATTAAACCAGAAAAACAAAACAAAATAAAACAAAACAAAACAAAAAAACCATAAACCTTAGAATTTAAGGTAGGTGTGCCAGCATCCCAAGAGAATTTCGCAAATGCCTGAAGTAGAATCCCCGCATACAGTATAAGCCAGCGTTCTGCCATGGATGGAAAGCTAGGGTCCACCTTCCGCTATGCCTTCCCTCTTCTGTATCACTGGCTCTTCCACAGCTTCCTGTGTTGTTCCATCCCTTGGGTGATGGTGGCTGCCATCCTTCCCACTACAGAGCTGTGTTCCTATTGCACCTTCCTACTGGCGTTCTACCCATGATTTTTGCATAGCTGGCTCTTCTGTTGCTTTCAAGTGTCTGCTCAAGTGTGACTTTATTATGTGGCACTTTTTGACATTGATATTTAAAATAATATGCTTTTCCTTCCACTTCATAAAATGCATGTTACTAAAAGAGAGAGAGTGGACCATGCAAAGAACTGTGGCTAAGGCTGGGCTGTGAGGAGAGCATTGTAAGGGACAATGCATCATAGTAGAGGTAACATGACGGACCATGAGGTGGGAGAACATTATAGACATCATAAAGCCATCAGGAAAGTCCTCTTAAGGGAAAAGGGTAGAGGAGAATGTAGGTTTAATTTTTTGCAACCTACTTTTAACAAGGTTTCTACATCTCCTCTAGCCCACCACCCAGCAGAGGTAGTAGAAGAGAAGAGTAATTAGGATATCAGAGAAGGACCTGTTCAGCAATAGTTTTTGGGGGGCAGGCTTGATTTTCTTTGTTCAGCAGTTCAGTCCCTTACCAATCACCAAATACGATTCAGCAGTTGCACACCATCCTCAAGGCAGGTAGATACCTCACATGAACCAGCAGCTACAGTCCAGTCCTTTCAGCAGGCAGACGCCAGGCATGAACAAGCAACTGTAGTTCAATCCTGAAGAAATCACAAGGCTCTCCAACCAGCCTGAGGTGAGGCCACAGAGGCAACGAAGCTGCCACAGGAACCTCACAAGCAGTTCTTGGGTGAGTTTATCTGAATGATGGTGTTACCACAAGTGGAGCTCAACAAGGCTATGTAAGGTGAACCAATACATGTGTGTAGTTAATGAAGAGTACTGAGGCAGAGCAAACCCAACCAAAGCCCAGCGCTCATCTCCCACTGTCCAAGGGGTCATGTTTATACTCTGTCATCAAGCGTCCTTTCACATGTCTGCTATAGACAAACATCTTTTCACCTGTGTATGTTTCAGGGAAACAGTCTTTCATGTGTTTGCTTTACCAAGACATCCTTTCACCTGTGCACCCCAGCAAAAGATCATTTGATATCACTTTCCAAGGAAGCTAGAAGTTTCCACTTCAAGAGCCAGCCACTGTAGACAGTGTGGTGTGTGTATTGGACAGGGACTTGAAGAGCAGGAGCAGAGAGAGAGAGAGAGAGAGAGAGAGAGAGAGAGAGATCTAACACAGCCTCCTTATCAGTTTGTATCCAGTTGCCTTGCTTCAATTCTTCATGGCATTCTCAGTTCTAATACATTATCTACATATCTATGTGCATCTCTCCATGAACCATGAGGGTGTAAACTTTGACTCATCATTATACATTTGGTGTCTGATCTGAACGGTATTTAGAATATTATAGCACATCCTTGACAAAGATTTTTCAAATGAATAAATGACAAGCGGTGGCAGCATGTGTGACTATGAAGTGGGCGTATTGGTTCTTTTAGACTGTCATAAAATAGCTATTATAAAGGAAGAATTTTTCCTGCTGACTCATGAGAACTCAGAGTACTAGGATATGGCGTGTGTGTGTGTGTGTGTGTGTGTGTGTGTGTGTGTAATAGCTCTCCAACATCTGGAATTGCTAGTAAGAAAGCATAACATATTATCAAAGGCAGACAGTTAAAAAGCAAATGATCAATTAATAGATGGAAGAAACAGAGGCACAAATAACCCAAAAGAACAATTACTGCCAGAATCTTTAGACTCATGTGTAGATACGCAGAAACACACACAAACACATACATACACATGCATAGAGACACAGACACACATGTCTCTCTCTCAGAAACACACACACACTACACACACACACACATACACACACACACACACACACACACAGTAAATGATCCCCCCTTAAAGTACAAAGCTTTTCTCTTAAAGAGAAGGGAAACACTTTATTCCGTTAATCTTTATTACAGATTGTGTGTGTGTGTGTGTGTGTGTGTGTGTGTGTGTGTGTGTGTGTGTGTGTGTGTGTGTGTGTGTGTGTGTGTGTGTGTGTATGTGTGTGTGTATGAAGAGTTCTGGTTTTTGTTTGTTTGTTTGTTTTCAACAGTGGCAAAGCAACTCAAAGCCTTGTACATCCTAGACAAGTGTTTAAACAATGAGCTATATTTCCGGCTTTCATTCCTGGCATTTCTAAAAGGGACATACAAAGTCACTAGTGAAACCCAATATTTTGAACCTTTCCTAATTTCTTCCCACTTTTGATTTAGGGTAATTTTCACAGAGTGTGTCCCATAAACACTAATCACTATGAGCTAACAACCAGAATGTGGTCTTTTTCATTTAAAAAAAATGGAAAAAATCCTAGGTTAACCAAAATTGAACAATGTTTTGTAATAGGAATTCCCGGAATCTTTAAGATATGTCTCAAAAGTCAGGGAAACACGGACTGTAGTGAACCTGGTGACTACACTAGCCCTATGTCTTGCAGAGTCTCCTTCACGCGTAAAAGGACTGAGGCACTACTGTGTCTTTATTCTGTAACCTGCACAAAGGAGTTAAGTTATTGTTGGACAACTTTACTGTTTGTTTTTCTCATTTTGTGACTATGTATGTGTGTGTGTGTGTGTGCGTGCATGCATGCGTGTGTGTGTGTGTGTGTGTGTGTGTGTGTGTGTCTGCACATGCGTGCTTGTTTGTAAAAAATCTAAAATATAATGATGGAAGCTTTGTCCCCATTAAAGACAATTGTGAGCACACAAAACTCTGGGAAAAGATGAAAATGGACAGGATTTCGAAGTTAATTCAGCCACATGGCAATCAACATTAGCAGTCTTCTATACGTGTCTTTTCTTCTGATTTGTTCACTCCTGAGTGAGGTGAAGAGGGGAGCTAAGGCTGCTGAGGGCCTCTCTCTTCTGCAATCTGTATTTGCATCTCTTATACAATCCACAGAGGCCTCCACTAGATTAGCACGCGAGGCCTCCTCCCTCACCCTTCATTCCTCCTCATGAAGGCGTGGATGCCACCTCTTTGGTGGGTCATGGGGTTGATAATCCATCAAAATACCTTAATAATGGATCAAATGTTTCTTCTTCTCTTGCCATTTCCCAATATAAGCTAAAACTCTAGATGACAGGATTTGCTCTAGAGCTGCATGCTTCCATAACAGCTAATCCCAACTTCCTTACAAACGATATATTTCTGTGATACATGAAAAATGTTCTTCTGCTGAACTGAAATAATCATTTTAGAAGAATTTTAGGTATACTGAATGCCATTGTTTCTTTTCTTATTGCTATAATAAAGTATCTTTGCAACAGCATTCGGAAGGGAAAGGGCCTTGGTAGTTATGAGCACTTACATTGCTCTGGTGGACTCCAGTTCAGTTCCTGTCATCTATATCGGGCACCTCACAATCACTTATGGCTTCAGTTCCAGGGACTCCAATACCTCCTTTGGCCCAAGCACAATAGACAGAGACATACATATATACATGAATAAAAATATATCTAAAAGCATAATTAAGGGAGAAAGTGCTTATTTCTGTTCATAAATCAAGAAAGAGAAATCCATGTTGGGGAAGTCATAAGAGCAGGAGCTTGAAGCAACCACTCACATCAAGATCCTGAGTTCAGGATCCCCACTAGAGAATGGTGCCGTTGACAGTAGGCAAGTTTTCTCATCTCTGTAAACATAGTTAACATAACCATTCACCAGAATGCCCCGAGGTCCATCTACCAGATGATTCTAAATTCTACCAAGTGGACACAATTCAGTGTCACACAGAAAAATCACAATAGTGCAGAGAGCCAATATATATCATATCTAGTTGTCCCTATTGTTAACTCGTTACCAGAGTAAAGTGTATCTGGAGCAACTAGTAAATGAACAATTGACAAACTGTTACCCATAGCCCATATAACCCAGAGATGAGTCTGCATACTACTCAGAGATACGAACATCTTCCCTAATGTCATGTTTCTCCCCTCATAAGCATACCACATTACATGTGGTCATTGTGACGTCTTCAGTTTCACTTGGCTGTGGCAGTTTTCAATGCTTTGGATGATCCTGACAGTTTTGCGGAATGTGGCTATTCTAATGGGATTTGATGCTCTCTTCATCGTGATCAGAGTGAGGGAAGGGTTTTAGGGATGAAGATACAGAAGTGGTTATTCTTTCCACCTCTTATAAAGAGTGCATACTATACACACACACGCACACACACACACACACACACACACATGCACACACACATACACATACATACACATACACACACACGCGCACACACACATACACATACACACACATATACACACACGCACACACACACGCACATATACACACACGCACACACACACATACACATACACACACATATACACACACACGCACACACACACATGCACACACACATACACATACACACACATATACACACATACACATACACACACATACACATACACATACACACACACATACACATACACACACACGCACACACACACACATACACATACACACACACACGCACACACACATGCACACACACATGCACACACACATACACATACACATGCACACACATGCACACACACATGCACACACACATACACATACACATGCACATACACACACACACACGCACACACACATGCACACACACACGCACACACACATACACATACACACACATATACACACACATGTACACACACATACACATACACACACATACATACATATACACACACGCACACACACATACACACACATATACATAGACATACACATACACACAGACACACTCACGCACACACACATGCACACACACATACACATACACACACATACACATACACATACACACACATATACACACACATGCACACACACATACACATACACACACATATACACAGACATACANATACACACACACACGCACACACACATATACATACACACACACATATACACATTCATATGTGGCTTTTTATTATTGTTGTCTGTGCCTTAGTTTGAGTTTCCATTGTTGTGAAGAGACACCATGACCAAGGCATCTCTTATAAAGAAAAACATTTAATTGAGGCTGGCTTACATTTTCAGAGGTTCAGTCCATTATCATCACTGTAGGAAGCATGGCAGCATGCAGGCAGATGGGATGCTGGGGGAGCACAGAATTTCATCTTGATTCGAAGGCAGCTAGGAGGAAAAGCCCACCCCCCCACAGTGACACACTTCTTCCAACAAGGTCACACCACCTAACAATGCTACTCCCTGGGTCAAGCATATTCAAACCACCACAATTTGTATTTGTTCTTTTGAGAGTCTCATTCCATAGCACAGATTCTCCACAAATTCACTATGCACTCCAGTGTTCCTGATGCAGTCTTAGGCGTGCTGGACGTACAGATGTCTGCCATGCCTAGACCCCAAACATGATTATTCATGATTGATGTTAACCTTGGGGTAGGTAGCACTTGCCAAGTTTCTCCACCAAGAATTCATTCTTTATCCCTTCTTTTAATCAAGCATTAATGGAAAGCAGTTACTATGTATAGTGCACAATAGTGTACAGCAAGCATGATGCCCCTACTTTGAGAACATGACTACAGTGGATAACTTGTTCAATTTTAACCTGAGCCATTCATGTGTGTTTTACAGAGTGAATATGGTGCTATGTTAATGAAGCTATTTATGGTAACTGACATAATATTTTGGTTTGGGCAAAATGTTGTCCAAAGCATGGGTAAAGAAGGAAAACTTGGTACTTTGTGAGAAATGCTTTGTGATTCTAGCCTCTAATTTGATGTTGTAGGTTGAAAAAAATCCATTTTCCATCAAGTCATAATGGAATATAATAAACATGAAATGTATTTAAAAATACATTTTAAATAGCAAATACAAACGAGGATACTTTGGACAAAATTATCTAGATGCACATCAAATTGGTTGTACAACTAGGAGATAATCTCCCCAGAATGTTGTAGTTTTCCAGAAAAATCTTGCATAAATAGACACTATGGGCAGATTGTTCAATATTCAGCCTGTGACCCCATTGCCTACTTGGAGCAGTGGCGTGGTCTGTGGTCGGCTTTTGTTGGTGAGTCCCACAGTCTCTGAGAAAAACATGATTCTCTAAGACATCTGTGAGGTGCGTAAGAAAATGACCAGTGTAGTGGAAACCTGGCTTTATTTTATCCAAATTGATTTTTTCACAAGATGCCTGTGTTAATTCACTTGACTTCTATTTGGAAACACATAATTTTTCTTCATTTCTTTAATCCTGAGTTGGAGCTTCGGATCTTCTGTTACAACTCAAGCAAGAGGTTCCCGAAGGGTGTTTCTACCTGCTATATGACAGGAAGGTTATAAATGGCACGGAGACAGTGGTTTTCACAGTGAAATAATCTTGGAGTTCACAGACTCCAAAGTCTTCGAGACCTTGATGTTTATTTCCATCTTATTAATTATTCATGAAATGAACATAGCTGGAACCCAAAGCAACATAAGTGAGTTCCACATAACTCATCTTTGTTTCCTTCCATATTGAAAGGGTCTGATTTTGTCTGGTGTGACACCATGTTTAGGATTGTTCCTGGGTAAATTCTAAGTGTTAGGAACTCACTGTTGGCACCCTACTGCTCTCTCCTTGCTCTTGTCTAGGGTCAGCATTTTCTCTTTTCTAACTGTGACTTTGAAGGCTCCCTGAGAGTTAAAACCTGGGCTACAAATGCTACCCAAGGGAAGAGAAGACATTGAATATCACTTACATGGATTGGCACCCTGGTCTGCTAGGATCATCTGCAAGAACAAAAGTTTCTAGTTTAGTCAAAATACTATGAGTGGCAGAACAGAAAGATGAAAAAAATTTTGTTTCCTATACTATCACCGAGAAACAAAATTAAGAAATCCTAAGGCCTTGTATTTGTGAGTTAACAACTCTTGTTTTTGATTGTTTGGGTTTTTCAACAAAATTTATTTGTTACTTGAAAAATACATGTGAAGGAATGTGAGGATTTTATTGTTTTTAAGATTTAATTTTGCTTTTAGTTATGTGTGTGTGTGTGTATATATATATATATAGGCACATAAGTACAGGTGCCTATAAAGTCAGAAAAAGTCTGTTATAGCCATTGTGGGTAAACTTACAGGCTATCTGATGTAGATATTGGGAACAGAACTCTGGTTCCCTGAAAGAGCGGTAAGTGCTCTTAACTACTAAGCCATCTCTCCAGCAATAATTTGGGCCTTTTGTGGGGTATGGTAAATATAATTTTGTCTTTTCTTAGTTGTGTTATTTTCTTTGTGAGACAAGGTCTGAGGTAGTTCATGTTGGCCTTGAACTGGAGATCTTCTTGCCCTACCACACCAATCCCCATATATTGGAATTACAGATGTATGTAATTTATTTGGCTGTCTTGAGAACCTAATCTTAATAAACAGGCAATTATACTAAGCATGTTTTTTGTTTGTTTGGTTTTGGTTTTGGTTTTGGTTTTGGTTTTGGTTTTGGTTTTGGTTTTGGTTTTGGTTTTGGTTTTGGTTTTGGTTTTGGTTTTGGTTTTGGTTTTGGTTTTGGTTTTGGTTTTGGTTTTGGTTTTGGTTTTGGTTTTTGGTTTTTGGAGACAGGGTTTCTCTCTATAGCCCTGGCTGTCCTGGAACTCAGCTCTGTAGACCAGGCTGGCCTCGAACTCAGAAATCCGCCTGCCTCTGCTTCCCAAGTGCTGGGATTAAAGGCATGCGCCACCACTGCCCAGCCACTAAGCATGTTTTTTTTTTTTTAATGTTAATTAATCTCTTCATGTTCTATGTATATTTTAGGGTACTTTTATATGCTACATATTTTTCTTGGAATTCTACACCACTCTATAATTCTGGGTCTCATCGTGTCTCAGTGGTCTTAACCTATAGTTACAGTTTACACTGGGTAGATACTTGACTAATGAGATCACTTTTAAGGTCTTGCAAGATTTGCATGTTTGAATTGTGACTCCATTGTATTAGTTCTTGGTCTGAGAAGTGATACAAATTAAAGCCTAGAAAACTCCTGAGTTATGGTCTCAATATGATATATGTCCTCAAAGGCTCTCTGTTCAAAGCTTGGTCCCCATTACAGCAGTATTTAGCAATACAATTTTTGATAAGTTACAGATTATGGAGTTTCTGACTTTTATTGCTCATTTTATATGGATAGTCTGTTGGCAGGGAGAAAGACTCTTGGGAAATGAATATTAGTTGATGGACGGGGTCATCCCTACAACCCCTTGAAGCTATATCTTAACCCTGATTCATATTTTCTCCCCATCACTCCCCATGACATAAGCAGTTTGCTTCTTCATGCCCTCTCTATCCAGCTATTTTCCTCACTACAGACCCATAGAGGTGGGTCTATGTGGCCATAAGCTAAGATTTCTGAACCCATAACCTCATATAAATGGTGTCAAGCTATCTCATGTGTTTATCACATCAAATGGCACCACCACACAGCCTGTCGAGCCTTGTACATACTAAACCAAAGAGAACAAGTCATAGGAATAGAGAACAGTTAAGAAAAAAGAAGCAGAAATAAGAGCCCCAAAGCTTGGGAGAGACAGAAAGCCATTTTCTCCTTTAATTACTTAGGTACATTTGCTTCTGGTTCCATGGGATAGGGTTACACTTGGTCATGTTTAACCCTTTTGTTGGAAGACACTGAGGAGGTTGATGTTATCTCAAACCTTTAAATACTTGGTAAAGATCATTGTGAATCAGACTAGATTCAGTAGGATATTTTTTATTCGTCAATGCTACACATTTAAATGGCACTAATTTCCACCTGCATTGTAACTAATCAGTGACTTGTGTAATCTATCTTATTAGTTACAATAATAAGAGAGCAAAATTTTTACTTTCTCGTTTTTTGAAATCTCCTAAATCATGAAGCATTATACTTCATCTATATTATGGGTTTAAAATATTTGGTGAAAGGAACATAGCCTGAAGGAGGAGATAGGATTTTTTACCAGTCCAAAATAACCGTTTAATTTACATATCTTAGAAATACCCCAAGCCACTAAAGATGTAGTCAAATAAAAATCATTCTGTTTATAAAGTTATTTAACACAACCAAATCTCTTTTTAACAATAATCAACACTTGCTGAGAAATGCTGCAAAATCACAATGAATCCCTTTATACCCTTTTGGCATATTGCTGAAGATTAAGGAGTCTGGATTTTTTTTTTTTTTTAACAAACATGTTTCTTTTTTAATTAACCTGAAGGTAATGCACTTTAAATGGGATTCTGTTGCAAGTGATCCCAGGACTTTCATCAAGGGGACGCATTGCTGTAGAGGCGTCCCTTTCTGTACTTACTCTAAAGAGTAGATAGGCTGGGTGACCCTCTTTAAATAGTAAGAGGTGAAGGAGCCCTACAAATATTGGTATCAGTATTTCATGGCTGTTATGTTCCCAGACATGTCCAAAGATGATACCAAGCCCTTGAGACTGAGGATTCTGAAATCCTGGCCTCTGCAATGTGAGGGAGCCACTGTTTGACTGCCCAGACTGCATCCTGCAAGCTGACCCAGTTACATGTCCTTTTTTGTTTTTTGGGTTTTTTTTTTTTTGTTGTTGTTGTTGTTAATTTTTTCCAATTTTTATTAGGAATTTACTTCATTTACATTTTAAATGCTATCCCCAAAGTCCCCTATACCCTGCCCCCCCTGCT
>NC_034594.1:4530060-4532335 GCF_900095145.1 Mus pahari | reverse complement strand
TAGCTCCTCCATTGGGGGCCCTGTGTTCCATCCAATAGATGACTGTGAGCATCCACTTCTGTGTTTGCCAGGCACTGGCATAGCCTCGTAAGAGACAGCTATGTCAGGGTCCTTTCAGAAAAATCTTGTTGGCGTATGCAATAGTGTCTGCGTTTGGGGGCTGATTATGGGATGGACCCCTGGGTGAGGCAGTTTTTAGATGGGCCATCCTTTCATCTCAGCTCCAAACTTTGTCTCTGTAACCCCCTCCATGGGAGTTTTGTTCCCAATTCTAAGAAGGGGCGAAGTGTCCACATTTTGGTCTTTCTTCTTCTTGAGTTTCATGTGTTTTACAAATTGTACCTTTGGTATTCTACTTAGAGAGACAAAGAGAGGGAGGGAGGGAGGGAGGGAGGGAGGGAGGGAGGAAGGAAGGAAGGAAGGAAGGAAGGAAGGAAGGAAGGAAGGAAGGAAGGAAGGAAGGGCTGAATTCAGCATTTAGCTTTACAACAGGGCTTCCTGATGTAAAGCTATCAACGGAAGCTTCCCTGCATGTCTTCCTCTGTCTAGTGAAGTTTGCTTTTACCGTTTCCATATAATATAATATAATATAATATAATATAATATAATATAATATAATATAATTTCTGACAGAATTATTTATAAACTACCACTGGGAATCTATCATTGTTAAATGTTATCCATCTTAAGGTATAAGATGGTTTCACTTTTGCAGAATTTACTTGCTACGTGATACTAGATTCTCTTTAAGGAATACTATGCAGACAAGTTTTACAACACAGCCAGGCAATGCCCTTCTCAGGTTACTCTCATCACACTGGATTCAGGGGCCCTTTATTTTCTAGTTGGAGCTGAGCCTCTACACAATCTGTGGCTATTTGTTTCCAGGACTTACTTGAGTTGCATTTAATGATGACACTTTGGTAGCCAGCAAGAGTTGTCCAGCTAGAACTTGTCACTCCATGCCTTCTGAGCCATTCCTGCTAATACCTCCCAGTGTTTCATGCTTTAGTACGCTCAGTAGCAGACATGTCCATCATGTTAATCATTTTCTCTCATTTTGTTAGGGGCATTATATAAGAGAATGAGCACACATTAGGGAGTTGTTAGAACATGTTAAGGAATTGACTGTGGGTAAGGACTAAGCTGGTTTTCTTACTTAGAAACCAAAGTTCCCTTTTGTGAATTCTGAGAATTTAAAAATGGACTTGGTGGGAAACGGGGCCTGGATAGGTGTCTAAGCATTTAAGATGCCTCTCTGGTCCTCCAGAGGACAAGTTTGATTCAAAGCATCCATATCCTACAGTATACAGTCACCCTATAATTCCATCTTCGATGGATGTGATGCCTTTACTGTACTCCATGGGTACTCCACAAATGTGCTACACACACACACACACACACATACACACACATACACACACACACACACACACACCACCACCACCACCACCACCACAGAAACACACACGCGCATATACATATACTTACACATTCATATACACACTCACACTCATACACTACATATTCGAAAACACACATATATGTATACTTACATATTCTACACACACTCAAACATAAACATACACCTACAACAAATATGCCCTTATTAATCTTAGAAATAAGTTTAGAAGGAAGCTCAATAATCATGTTATTAGAGATTGAGAGGCAAACAATAGGGTTGATGTAAATCTTGGCAGCTCCTGAGAGATGGAAATGGAGAAAGGATGGTGGCTTCAGAGAAATAAGTAGAAAGTCTCTGCTTAGGATTTCAGACAATATCAAAAACGATAAAATAAAAGTCAGGACAGATACAGTGCTGTTTGGGCCCTGGGCTGCCTGCCACCCTACTGTACTAGCCCTTGCGGTTTGTGCCTGAAATGGCACAGAATCAAGGGCTCAGACTCTGGGAGAAGGTGAAAACGCCACAGGGACTGCCCTTTATAGCCTCCACCCGTGTCCCATTGGTCCCAAGCAGGAGAGTCTTCCAAGTGTCAGTTCCCTATTGGCTGTCATTGCGCTCTCAGGCAGGCTTTAGTTTGGCCCTCTTGCGGAAGCTGCTTCCCCGGCTATGTGCACCTGCCCACCACAACCACCTTTCCCAACATGGCAGGTAGCAATCCGATAACTACCGAACCACAAGAGCTTCGTGCATACCACCCCCCCTCTCCTAGCAAGGCAGTCTGGTCTCTTAGACCACAGCTCCTTAGAAACACGTAGTCTCTCTCTCTCTCTCTCTCTCTCTCTCTCTCTCTCTCTCTCTCTCTCTCTCTCT
>NC_034594.1:4513705-4529810 GCF_900095145.1 Mus pahari | reverse complement strand
AGAGAGAGAGAGAGAGAATATCTTAAAATATAAGACCAGAAAAGCCTTATGTCCGGGATACCCCACTCACAGAGACGCAGAGACAGAGGTCGATGCAAAAAACAAGCAGTTTATTAATCCAGCATGCTGGGGTTGTTCTGAAATCGGGAGAGAAGTGACCCAGAGTAGCTAAAGCACACACCTTTTATAAATATTTTTAGAGCAGTTTTCAGTCAGAGTTTAGAGCTGGCAGTTTATCGGCAGCTTTAACGGCATTAAGGGGGTAGACTTAAGGATCGGAGACATTGTGTGGGCTTTTCTAAACAGAGGACTACCTCTTAGTGGGTAAATTTAAGGACTGGAGACATTGTGTGAACTTTCCTATACAATCAGAGGACTATCTCTTAGCACACCTTGCAGTGAGTCAAATTCTGGGAAAAGAACACATTTACTTAACTTTTTACATCCGTGGTCATTTTGAGCTACCACAAATCTTACAAAAACACATCTAGGAATTGGAGGAAATGGGTGAATCTAGCCTAAACTGCATGCAGAGTAAGGAAAATTTTGTCTTCTTTGTAAATTTATAGGTAAAAAAAAAAAAAGCCCTATTTACCCCTTTTATGCCTATGAATGACTGGAGGTGCATATAATTAAAACCAGGTACATCATGGAAGGATAGTACATGCATAGTGAATCCAAGCAACAAAGCATGCATAACTCACTGCTTAGCAACCAGTTCCTCTTCTTGGACTCCTCAAAAGCAGTAACCAAAGCAGTAACCAGGTGCTCTTCAGTGAACCTTGGGAAGAGTTTGCAGCTCTTTTGCAGTGTGTCTCACCTGCACTTGGCTTTTCCTTCAGAGTAAAAGCCCTTGCAGCCCTGTGACTTGTGGGGGAGTCTTCAAACCCAGGCAGCAGACTAGACCCTGGAAACACCCTGTCCAGTCAGACTGCTTAAACATGTTTACTTGAACCAAAGATTCCCCTTCGGGCTCCCCGTTTGTCTCCTAGGCTACGTAGTAACATTCTTCTCATTGTGGGGTGGACTGGACAGAGAGAACTCCACACTCCCTCCCTCAAAGGCTAAAATTGTTCCTGCAGCTTTTAGAGGGCATGACAAGGTTTTGTGTTTGCAAAGGATATCAGAACCTATTGGTTTATGAATTGGAGTTGGAGATTTTATTAAAGATAATTTAATATAAGCTTAATCATTGGGGTTAAGAGAAAGGTGCTGAGAAGAAGGAAGATACATACAGGGTGTGATGGTGGGCTTCTCAAGGGAAGAGTCAGAGAACGTAAGATGTACTGAAATGTGAGCTCCGTGGGAGGAGCTAATTGTTTTAAACTTAGCCATAGACATATGCCATGTTGTTGGCTATCAGGGTATATCGTAAAGACTGTTAAGGAGCCGCACCTCTTTTCTTTCATTTGATAGCTGATATAGGTGAGGCAGATGTGAAGACGCTGTGGATGGAATTCAAATCTGATAGAATGAAAGCAGTAGGCATTGGAGCTGCACAGGGAGTTAATAAGTTCATGTCTCTTCCTTGTAAAGTAAGGTTTACATGAGATTCACGGAACACTGCAGGTTTACAGACAAAAACGAACTGTTAAGATTTGGTCTGTTACACAAAAAGGCCACCAACAAATTGGGAAAAGATCTTTACCAGTCCTAAATCTGACAGGGGACTAATATCCAATATATACAAAGAGCTCAAGAAGCTGGACTCTAGAAAATCAAATAACGCCATTAAAGATGGGGTACAGAACTAAACAAAGAATTCTAAACTGAGGAATAATGAAGGGCTGAGAAGCACCTGAAAAAATGTACAACATTCTTAATCATCAGGGAAATGTAAATCAAAATAACCCTGAGATTCCACATCACACAGTCAGAATGGCTAAGATCAAAAATTCAGGTGACAGAAGATGCTGGCAAGGTTGTAGAGAAAGAGGAACACTCCTCCATTGCTGTAAATGAAGAAAATATCTAATAAAAAAGCAAAGTAAAAACAAAAAAGATTTGGTCTGTTACTATGTATTTTAAGGGTAAAGTCTGTACCTGAAGGGAAAGGAGGTAGGGCCCTAGGAGTGAATTCTCAGGTTTAAAGGCTTCTCTCGTGCACAAATTGTTCCTGGACTTAAAACTATTGGTTAAATATAATTGGGTACAGCTAATTACTGGATGGTAGGTGGGTTCTGAGTGACCTGGTTGGGGATGGAGCCGAGAGAGCAGGAAGGAGAGACCAGGTGGAGAAGGAGGAAGAATGAGGGGAGAGGCAGAAGTCGCCACAAGGGGAAATGGAAATGAGTGCATGGCTAGGAGAAACAGCTAGTATTTGGTGTACACTGCTGTGGAGGTAGCCAGTACAACAGTTAGAAAAGTAGATCAGGGGTTATTCCCCCCAAGAAATTGTTAAAGCTAAATAAAATAGCCATAGGCTAAGTCTCATTTATTTGTAAGCTAGTCAGGGATAAGCTTAGTGGCTCTACTACAACGAGGTCAGGGTGTAGTTTTCGTCAACTTTCTTTAGGCTAATTGTTATTTCGTGAGATCTGTGATGCATAATGAGATGATGGTATATTTCATTACTTTAAAAAGATGATCTGTTAGGTTGGAGAGATAGCTTAGCAGTTCTTCCAGAGGACCCAGCTTCAGTTCCTAGCAACCAACCTTGTGGTAATTCCTGTCCCAGAGGGCCTGATACCCTCTTCTGGTCCCTGTTGGCATTGCATGCATGTGGTATGCATGTAATAAAATATCCATACACATAAGTATAAAATAAGGGAAAAGATTTAAAGTAAAAACAAAAAAATTGATGGCCTATGTCCTGAGTCTGGTTCAAGTGAAGCAATGGGCCTTGAACTGTGTTGGTGATAGGAAAAATGTGCAAATTCTCTGGAAGAGGAACTGACCACTGAACATGTGGATGGTCTGTGAAACTTACTCAAACCAGAGCAGCATGACAGAAGGGGGGAGGACAAAAATGTGTGAATGTCACTGTTGGTGTACATTTAGTCATACCCCAGTAAAGGATGCCGAAAAAATCTTTAGGAGATCCTTACTTTTTCCGATGCTGCTTTTGATTCTAGGGGAACAGGGCTAAAGCTGTCTTCGGCATACATTGTGTCTGTGCCAGACACATGAAGGTTACCTCTGAATGACTTCATGTTGAGCCCCTTTCAGCAGATACAAAGGGAAGAGCAAGTCACCCTGTGTGCTTATTGAATATGAACACTATGTGCTTCTTGCTGTAAAGTGCTGGTCAACCAAACTCAGTTAGTCAGGGTCAACATATTGTATTGGCATAGCCTATGTGTGATGCTTTATCTTATCCATTTTATTGAGTTGAGACAAGTCTAGGAGATTAGTGGACCACTTACAGATATGATTAGATCAAAAGCTCCTATAAAGGGTTAATTAGCTTAAGGATTCAATATTTTAGTAGACTGTTGGGAGGTGATCGAACAGTGGAAGACAGGTCAGATTGGATGCTGTGCATCAATAGAAGTTTATCTTTGAAGGTATATCTTGGCCTCATCCTCTCCCTGTTATTATTTGCTTCCTGTACACTGAAAGTGACGTCAATGCTGACACATCATCATGCACATTGAAGAAGATGGCTTGTTCCATCATTTTTATAGACTGACTAGTCATAAGTGCACGAGCATAGATTTATTAGCGTAGCCATTGGTTATGAAATTACTCATTTGATCACCTAATGTCCATTCAGCTTGAACTCCACTGGATGCATCGGTGGGAGAAATGACTTCCTCAGATTGCTCGTGGGTGAAGAGCTAATCCTGATGATGATTAGGATACAGCCCAACCTCTATGGTAACAAGAGAATTGTTAAAGTGTAGTTTAAGCACTTTGATGCTGAGCAGGTTGGGGAAGATCCTGACTGGCCTCATTTCTTATTCCTTACCTTACAAACCAGAGCTTTACTATAAAGTTTCACAAAGGATTTCCAGTAATGGCTCAGGGGCAAGAGGTTCTCTAAGAACACAGGTACAGATTGATAGGACGTGATATTTTTCTAGCAAGTTAACAGCCATTGGCCATAACATACCGGTTACAGAGCTTGGCACCTAGAGTTTGGATTGGGGGGAGGCTTCAAAGCAATCTGCTTCGAAATGAAGCCAACAGTGTGTTTCTGCCAAAAGAGGATGACAGTGTTCTAAATGGAATTGTCTCATGATGGCACCGAGGTTTTTAATTTTTCCTCCCTTTATGCCATATCCTTTCTGCAGTTGGTTAATAAAATATAAATGCAATTCCCTTGTGAAACAAGCCTTTAAACAACTCTGTTCCCAGAGAATTTCATCTGGGGTGTGTTTGATACACATTTATTTATAGAATGCTGTGACACCATTATCCACCTTGTGTGCTGCTGGGTAGCACCTAGTAACAGAGCTACCACGTTCCTAGCCGGAGCTTATGTAAAGCATATGTTTACTCAGGCACCGGGTGAGGTTATTTATTCCCTCTGTTGCATTCTACAAACCAGGCAGAGCATCATGTCCAAGCCTAAAAACCTGAAAATATGTAAGTGACAATCTCTCCTTTCCAAGTTGAAGCTGAAGAAATTTGAGACAGGGAGAATTTATTGGCATATAAATATTTGAAATTAAATAGCATCAGCAGTTTATTTATTATTTTAAGAAGATTGAGGAAGTATCGTGGTGTAAACAAGCTAATGGACACCTGTCCAGGAGGGTATGTCAGAATTTTGGATTCAAAATAACAGTAAAGAAGGGCACATCTGTTCTCTTAGGAGGATTCCGTCTACAAATGTGTTTCTTGTTGCTTTGGGGGTTAGTGGTGGATCCTGCTCTCTGTCGATACGTTCACCTCCACTTGGAGAATTTAAGTTTAGTTTCCTATCAAGGAACATTTTTTTAAATGACTTTTAGCTGACTTCAGACACACCAGAAGAGGGCGTCAGATCTCATTATGGGTGGTTGTGAGTCACCATGTGTGTCTTAGTCAGGGTTTCTATTCCTGCACAAACATCATGACCAAAATGCAAGTTGGGGAGGAAAGGGTTTATTCGGTTTACATTACATACTGCTGTTGATCACCAAAGGATGCAGGACTGGAACTCAAGCGGGTCAGGGAGCAGAAGCTGATGCAGAAGCCATGGAGGGATGTTCTTTANTGGCTTGCTTCCCCAGGCTTGCTCAGTCCACTCTCTTATAGAACCCAAGACTACCAGCCCAGNGATGGCACCACCCACAAGGGAACCTCCCCCCTTGATCACTAATTGAGAAAATGCCTTACAGCTGGATCTCATGGAGGCATTTCCCCAACTGAAGCTCCTTTCTCTGTGATAACTCCAGCTGTGTCAAGTTGACACAAAGCTATCCAGTACAATGTGGTTGCTGAGATTTGAACTCAGGACAGAACTGGAAGAACAGTCAGTGCTCTTACCCACTGAGCCATCTTGCCAGCCCAGGACTTTTTTTTTTTTTTTTTGTCTTCAGTAAGTCAGACAAATATCTCTGGGTAAGTTCCAGTGGTTGACATCCAAACTTTAGGAGGCTCTGTAAGTATTTGGGAGTGTTTAACTGAAAACAAAAATACTCCCAACTTACCCTGCTACACTCTCTGCCAGTCTACCAGGGTCTCTGCTAATCTCCTTAGCAGGGGTTGGGGTGGAGCGGGGTGTCTTTGTTCACTGCTTTGCCATGTATGTTTACATGCCATTCATAATGTTTCTTTTGTATGACGCTACTTTTGTCTTTTGCCAAAGATTTATAAGGAATATATATCAATATATATATACAATATATATATCAATATATATATATGTGTGTGTGTGTGTGTGTGTGTATAATTTTTATCTTAATATTATATTACAAAAATGTTCTTGGATGCTATTATCACATAATAGCATGTGACTCTATGGAGGTGGGTCATGTGTAGGTTTAATTTTGTAATGGCATATTCTACTGCTTAGAGATGGAGGCCTAGAATTATTGGCTTCAGTGGTATATGTTGTTGAAAACAGTCACCAATTTTAACTCATTTCCCCCTTGACATTTCCTGTTCCTCCTTGGTCCTCTATTTACAATTCACACTTTGAGGATGATTCTGGAATTGCTGCAGCAGAGAAAGGATACATGGGCTAAAAGCAGTAGAGGAAGAGATATTTTTGGCTTTTAAGTTTCCAGAACTCAGAACGTGCAAGTATAGGAGAGACTAAGATGTCCTATACTAGTCTCTCAAATATTAGGAAAACCATACAGAACAATATTTATTGACTTCGGTGAGTGGTAAAGCACACTCCCAGAGCAATGTGAACAGAAGGTTCCTGGTTGTTCAGGAGTACATTTAGGACAAGAACTACTGGAGGATGATAAAGTCTGAGACAAGAGAGATTCCATTGTCTTAATCCACAGTAGATCCTGGGACTGTGAAGTCCCTAGAAAATCTTTCTATATTATGTCTAGGAACTTCAGGCCCTAGATATCCTACAAGCCTAGACCTCTGGGACATGAGTACTTTATTACTCTTATTGTTCCTTTAAATTATTTTTTTTATTGTTGGTGTGCATGCTGTATGTATGGGTGAATGGTGCACATGCTACAGTGCATGTGGAGAGGTCTGAGGCCAACTTTACAGTCAGCTCTGTCTTCACAGTTGTCTGCAGGCTCTACAGGTTGAACTCAGGTTGTCAGGCTTATATGACAGGGGCTTCTGCCTGCTGAGACATCTCACTGGCTCACAGACCTTTATTCTTGAGATCATAGATTTAAAAAACAAAATCAGAGGTTGATCATGAACTTGAATGATAGTTAGCTCAGTTTTAGCTGAAACAGCTTGTAAGGGTGCAGAGCTCCTGCTGCCCCTTCACTCTAGGCCTTATGAATGTGCAGACTTGTTTTGCAAGTGAATGCAAAGGAAGCCTTAGTAAGAAGGCCAAGGGACATGTGAACAAAGAAAGGTCTATCTCATGCTTACTCACTGAGTATTCTGTGCTTGATTAGGTCAGACATCACCTTGCCCCCAAGGTCTAGTATGGTTCTTGACGGGGACAGCTTACATGTATGTACATTGTTGCCTTCTCTGACTGAAGGCCACATAGGAAGCCAGGTACAAAGGTGAATCACAATTCTGAGCAGCATCCTCAAATCTAAGAGGTCTTGTTCCCCTCCTGATCACCCCAGGCATTAAACAACCCTTGTGTTAGCTGCCTTGCAACACTCCACCGCATCCTTTGTGGGAGAGCAGAGTGCAGGTTTTGCAGTAGAAGGCAGGGAGACTGTCATCTGTGTCACACCATATCTGGTTGTATATTTATAAGGCAAACTGCTAGGGCTTCCACTTCATCTTCTTTTACTCTGCTCTCATGTTGACTTCCGTAAATAGTTCTATAATTCCATAATCCAGGCTCAGTTTAGTCACCTGTGCTCACTAACCAGAGGCCATCTATCCAGTTCCCCATTTGGGGTCTAACTTCTATCCTTAGATTGGGGCTTGACAAACATTTTCTTCAAAGAGACAGACTGTAAATATTTTAGACATTCCAGGCCATATGGTCCTGGATGCAGCTCTTCAACTTGGCCACCAAAGCAGAAAAGCTGCCATACACAATATGCAAATGATGAGCGTGATGTGTACCAATAAAGCTTTATGAATTAAAGGCCACTGCCCAGATTTGACCAGTGGGCCTACTTTGCTGACTTCTGCCCCAGTCTGCTGCCTTCTGGTACTGAGATGAGCTTGTCATAGTTTCATATAGGCATGGTGTCTTCAAATATTGTTTAACATAAGCTGTGAGAAATGAATTGAGCATTAGTCCTAAGTATAGGTGTCAAATAGACAACACAAGTGGAAAATGAGATTTTAAAAGCAGTGAATTTTATCTCATTCTGTGCATAAGGAATATATCTCTTCTCTTGGGATGTGAACACCTAGGAGTTGGTCTTAGGCTTGGATTAACCCTCTTTCCTGAGGCATAGAGAGTCAGGAAGATGTGTGGTCCTGTAAGGGACCAAGCAAAACTCTTGTGGTTACTTGCATCATCAATAGTAGTACTAGTAGTAGTAGCAGTAGTAGCAGCGGTAGTAGTAGTAGTAGTAGTAGTAGTAGTAGTAGTAGTAGTAGTAGCAGCAGCAGCCGATGCCACCTCTGCTGCTGCTGCCGCAGCAGCAACACCACCACCACCACCACCACCACCATCAGCAGCAGCAGCAGCAGCACCAGGAGCAGCTAGCAATTGCCTCCAGGCCTGAAATTTCCTTAGCCCAAAGCAATTGAAAATCGTGGTGGTTTGAATATGAATGGTCTCCATGGTCTCATTTTTGAATGCTTGACCATTAGAGAGTGGTGCTACTTAACAAAGATTAGGAGGTATGACCTTGTTGGACAAAGGGTGTCATTGGGGGTGGGCTTTGAGGTTTCAAATGCTCAAGCCAGGCCAAGTGTCTTTTTCTCTTCCTACTGCCTGTAGGTCTAGATGTTGAATTCACGGCTACCTCTCCGGCACCATGCATGTCTCTTCTCACCATGACAATAAAGGACTAAACCTCTGAACCTGTAAGTAATACCCAATTAAATATTCTCTTTGGTAACCGTTGTCATGGTTATAGTGTCTCTTCACAGCATTATTAGAGTGACTAATCCAGAAGGGATCAGTGAGTGTCCTGGTTCTTGGCTTGAGAGGTTTGTGCAGAGGAGATGGTGTCTTCCCCACAGAGCTGAGGAGTTTCAGCGATGTTCACTGCCTGTTTGTGTAGCTGAAGGAGTCAAATTATTTCGAGGAGGGAGCTCCTAAAAAGCTGAGGAGCTTGCCTGGAACAAGCTCCCAGGCAGCCACCAGGAACTTTGTAACTAGGAACAGCTTTAGACAAATATTCCAGTGTGTCTGGATAATTAGAAATCACAGGGAAATACAAGCCCATTTCAAACTTGACAGCTGATGTTATGACTAAGACAACTGGTCAAAACCAATTCTCACATCATATGTATGAATTTACCAATACACAGAGTATACACTGTCTTCTGAAGTGCCTTGGCTATTTATCTCTTAGGGTGGGTTTTATTTATTTTCTTCAAATATTTGGGAAGATGCATGCCTTTTCCCCTGTTTCAGTTTTTACAACTATCTTTGTGAATATAGTTCTTTTCAAATGGTTTTCTGCAGATATATGTCTAGAAAAAGATTTGCTGAATCAAGCTTTAGGAACATTTCAAGGTTCTTGGTATGCGTTAACATTTTATTACTATAGTGTGTGAAAGTACCTGTCTCCTTTATCCAAATAATGGCAGAGCCCATTGCTAGTTCAATAGATAGTTAATTTTGCTTCTTTGACTGCTCATTATATTGAATATTTCTTGTGTTTACCATTATCTCATTGTTCATATTTTAGCTAGTGACTTATCTACATTCTGTCTTTAGTTAAGGACCCTAAAATTTAGGCAACTAGTATGGAATCTCTGCCAGAAAGACCTGGACCTTTGACCTAAATTCCACTTTTCCTCCAAAGCTTATTCCACTGCACAGCAGCATGAGAAAGAACAAGATCTGGAAGCCTCCAATTTTCTGTCCATTTTAGATTCTTTCAAGGTATTCTCTCTCTCTCCCTCTCCCTCTCTTCTCCCTTCCTTTCTCCCTCTCTCTCTCTTTATTCATTCCTGGAAATTACAACTGACACAAAAATCTCAAGAGAAATTTATGATAAAAGCTTACAAAGTCTCATTCAATGATGAAGGTCAATAGAGACAAAACAGACACAATTTCAATCCATTTTAATGAATCAAAACTGATGGAACGGATTCCCTTCTGTGCATGGGAGAAATAAATAGCAAGGAAGAAGTAAAGACTATTACTGACATTTCCTCTCAAAAGAAGATTCTGCTCAGTCTTTGAGTAGACTAACAAGAACCTACTATTTCAAGGACAAAAGACACTTTTCGATATGTAGCAGCTCTTTCTCACTTGGAATCCATGTTTATTTTCTATTACAATTAACTTTGTTAGAAGTAGGCATGAGGGTATTTTTAAAGATAGGAGAAACAGCTAAGTCTTTTAGCAGCTGTTTCTGGAACAAATGATTTCTGTTTAATTCTTTCCTTTATTCATTATAAAATATTTCTAGAGTTTTAGCTCCTGAGACTTTAGAGCAGTCTTTCTGTGTTATCTGCTGATATTTCTGCTTTCTATACCTCGGTTTCCCAGTAGAGAATTCTTATACTATTTTTCCTCTAAGAATTCTTTTGTGTATTTTTAAGATACAAATATTGTAGGAGGATGCCTATTTTGGTGGTTAGTTTTATGGATTAGTGTGGGAGGGCCCAGTTGACACTGGATGGTGGGATCCCAGGGTAGGCAGTCCTGAGCTGTATAAGAAAGCAGACTGGGAAAATCTAGCACTCTTTTGTGGTCTCTGCTTGAGTTCCTGCCTTCAGGTTTCTCACTTGAGTTCCTGCCTAGACTTCATTTAATAGTATACTGTGCAATGGAAGTATAAGAGAAATAAACCCCCTTCTCCTGAAGTTGCTTTTGGTCATGGTGTTTTATCACAGCAACAGAAACTAGAATAAGATTGTGGTGGTGACTTTTGGATGGGGGACAGCGAGATGACAAGATGTAGCTACTAGTGTCTCCCAGTTTAGATGGCAAATCAACCAGAATTTGCCACCAGAGGATTTAAGACTTAATATGGCTTACAAGATGAGGATTCTAGTTGTTGCGCCCAGCGATTGAGTTACCATTGATTCTGAACTAAGTTTGTGTGGAGTTTTACTTCATGTGGCAGCTTAACTGGGTTCCAGAGAGAAAGGTACAGCAGCAAAGCATGGGTTTGCCAGATGTGTACCACAAAAGGTTATGGGAATTTTGAAGCATGGAACAGGCATGGTAGTAACCCGCAAGTGGGAACTTAGCGAGCTCTGTAGAGAGATTTCAGAGCTCTGAGTCAGAGAGTATCCACAGGATAAGAACAGGCTAGCCGCTGTCCACCAGTGCCTGGCCAGCCAGCCCTTCGGTGCCTTGCAATAGCATGGATTATTTTTTAATATTTCCTGCAACAAGTGGAGAATCAACATGTTGGGTAAGAATCCACTAGAAATCGAAGATTATTAGTCTGAGAGTTAGAGTTTTATTTTCTAAGTGAGAGAAAGGTGGCAGTGGAACTAGTCAGGTGGACTGAAGTGGGGGAACCTTGAAACAAAGAAAGCAGTCTCTGAGGACCCTGCTGTGGAGAGACAAGATGGCTATTCTGTGTCATAGAGCTGGAGAATGGGAGCTGCCTACACCTTGGGGCAGATGTTGATTTAACTGTGAATTTATAACATTGGGATTATTTGCTTTTGTGATAGATTTATATACAGATTTTGTCCAAATCACATGGGGAATTTTGCCCTTGGTTCAGAACTAGGATAGGGAAAATTAGTCACTGATTACAAGTAGAGAGGACAGTGATAAGTACCTGCTATGTACAGATATTAATTAATAAATGTTTGTGGCTCCAGGCAGAGAGCACAATAGATAGATGGTATAACAGGATGACTGCTCTAAGCAGAGAGCTTAACAAGTAAAAACTACCTGCTTCCTACAGGCAGATGTTAGTGAAAGTCTGAATTAATTGCTTTAAAGATGGTATAAAGATATATTGCTCTATTAAGTCTTAAAGGATACTCAAATTCTGTCTAGCATGGGCTCCACAGGAATTTTGGGTTATTGTCCTGCATGGCAAAAATAGACAAAGCCTAAGAGTAGGCACATACAATATTTTAGTTTACTTCATTTGTTTTGGATTGTCTTAATTTTCAAAGTGGGTGTGATTTTGAGTTTTGTGTTTATATTACTCTTCTGGGAGAGAGGTCAAAATAAAGGTTTTTCTGGTTACTGGCTCAAGAATATGGTTATGCGGGAGAAAGGTTTTCTCTTTGTAATTTTCGAAAAGGTGATTAGTGTCTATACACCTTCCAGAGTAACACGGATCAGATATGACGAAGGGAGACTGCCTGAAGAACTTGATTCCAGAGAATCAAAAAAAAATGTTACCTTGATGATACTAAAATTTTGTTTTGAGATTTGTATATTACAAACTATACAGACTTGGTGAGTCTCATGATCACATGTGCTAAACTTACCTGCTTTGAGCTCCTGATCTCTTGGACTTTCAACAAGATCCAGTCAGGACACAGGCATCAGCGACTAATACAATGCCCATATTCAGCGTGAAGAAGTTATGAAGAGTCGTCATCCCAGGTCCCTGGGCTTTGGGGCTGGGGGTGGTTATCCTAATGTTGCCTCTCTAGGGGATTTTGAAATGGTCATAATTGGAACAGGGAGGAAATAGCTAGAGATTATTGTATAGCCATAATCTCATTTGGTAAAAATCTTTATAATTGTTATTAAGTTGAAGCAATAATTTCATATTTTGGTACAGAATTTATTTTGATACAAAATCAAGGTTTTCATTGGTATGAATTTGTCTATTGATACAAAAATTTTAAAAGTACAAGGCTTGGACCTAGTGCTTCTATAAATGCCAATATAAACTGATCTGAGATGTTTAAGCCTCTTTTAAGGGCCAGATAGCAAATTTATGGCTCTGAGTTTATTGTTAGGGTGTTTTCAAATATTTTAATTATAAATAGCTGAGGGTAGTTAATGGACAACAGTCCAGATTACTTTACAAAGACAGTTGGTTTTCAAAAACTTAAGAAATCCACAGAGTGTGATATTTAATGTTATTTATTCACTTGTTATTGGGACAAATCTTCTCCTCACAGCTTCCCATTCATGGATTCAAAGAACAAGCTGAGCATCTATACCTCCAGGTGAGGTGGTACATTGTGCCTAGATGGCCACTGGGCAGAAATTGCCTATCTCTCCTGTAGACCTGTACCATCCTTCAGAGGACACAAGTTACAAGTTAGGACAGCTTAGTTGTCCCAAGACAGAATAGGCTAGTCCTTAATAATTCCTGTTTTCCAAGATCTGCCAGAACATCCTGGGCCATAAGGCTAAAGAATGAAGCTCTAACTTCCTGACTTAGAGTTTGTCTCAGTTCTGGAAGTTAAGTTAGGCTTCCTATATTTTTCAGATAGTATTGATTGCTCTTGGATTTCTGACAGGGTTGAAAGATTACTTATAGTCTCATAGCCAAACCAGGCTATTTAACATTGAGAAAATATATTTGAGAAGATAGTTTTCATATAGTATCCAAGCTAAACCAGGATATAACGGATGGAATGTAAGTTTTTAAAGTTAGGATAGATGACACAGTGTTCCTCTGAACCTCTGAAACTGTAAGCCACCTTCAATTAAATGTTTTCTTTCGTAAGAGTTATCTTGGTCATGGTTTCTCTTCACAGCAATAAAACCCTAGCTAACACAAAGACAAGCCCCAAATAATTCTTTTCAAATAACTTCTGACATCTGACCAAGATGGTTCCTAGTTTGTTTCCTTGGAGTTGAGAGTAGGAACTGGCTTCTCCCACAAACTGTTGGTGAAACGGCCTGCTTTTGGTGTCTTTTCCTGGCACTGTTACTGCTAGTCTGTATTGGAAGGCTCATAGGTATGGGGCAATGTGTAAATATGACTTGGTTTGCAGGACTTTAGTCTCTGACAGGGGAAAGAGCAGTTAACAACACCCAGGAGGAGGCAGGGACCTTTGTCATACCCAAAATTTATTTGAAATTTGTAAAGAAAAGAACTGTGGAGAATCATGTGGAGATTCTTTTCCAAAGCTGGGAAGCCAGTTACAGATTTGGAGCTAGGCCAGAGTGATAAAGGATGGCGTGGAAAGGCAGACTTTGAACATAATAGGAAGACATTCAGTAGCTAGATACCTGGAAGAGATTTTCAAGTGTTTCTAACATTTTTAAATAAGGAACATGTGACATTTCCACCCTACTTATGTCATAAGGTGTTAAAGGAGAGTTTTAATGGGATGAAATGTGTGGTATATGTATAACTATAAATTACATATATATTTATATTATTTTCCAATTAATATTGAATATTATTTGTAAGTGCAAATAAAACAGTAGCTCTCTGTAAACCATTATGAATACAAATAATTTTTAACTTTAAATTTTTAATTAACTGATAGATTTGGCTAATGTTTTTACTGTTTTACAGTTTCTTGATTCATTAGCTAAAACTCTTAGTATAAATTCTTTTTCATATTTCAAAATATTAAAAGACTCTTCTGAACCCACATTCTGTTCTATATTAACATAGATTATCTTTATCTCATGGTAGCTCAAGTGTTCATGTGTATGTTTGATTTTTGTTTTAAGGCAAGATTTTAATAATCTAGACAGTAAGCATTATTACCTTGAATATATTTCTCTTTCCTTAATAAGAAAAGTTCAATAATATGCAAATAAAAGCATGTAAAGATAAAAATTGGAATCAGAATAAGGACTGATATCAAAATTAAAGATATTATTAATAGTCTTCTCCATCAACCCTTCTTTAGGTTTTTAGGAACAACTAGGTTGTTTTTACTTGGTTGCTATTTTTCTTGTGTGTCACTTTCAGTAAGAAAAACAACAACCCTAACTACTTTTTCTAATTATATTTTCTTTGTCAATTGATGTATGATACTTTTAAGATTAAAATATCTGGTAAAGTGGTGCTCTTCAAGATACTAAGAGCCACATATTTTATATATTTGTAGAAACCTAGAACTAACAAATGGAGCTGCTCTGAGTGATAGAGTACCTTGAGGATGAACATTTCTCTTGTAATCAGAGCCATGTGATTTCACGTTAATTTCAATCTTATTAAAGAAAGGTCTCCCTGAGTGATGAGGCTACTGAATTTAGCAATTCCCAGCATCAATTAAAGAATGTCTGACTTTCTACTCATTGGTCTCCTGCTTATTTCTTTAACTTAAACAACAGGTATTGATTTCATAATTAAGGGAAGAAGTCCTGAATGTATGAAATGGGAATAAGAAAAGAGGAAATATTCTCATTTAGGAGAAGACCATAATGAAACAATAGAAATGATGGAGGTGGTGGAACATTGAGAGTTTCATGATTTTGGAGTTATTAGTAACTATCTTGTTATAGAACAACTGAGGACCAGCTCCTACTTTGTCCTTCAAAGAGTTGGGTCTCTTCAGGAGTCTATCTAATTTGCTGAGATCCACACTTATCACTGTAAAAGAGAGGCATGAATAGTTTATTCTTCAAGAAAATTTCACAAATTTTAAATGTGATAATGGCTATGGAAATTTATGGTCCTGTCCTAAACTAGGCACCCAACAGCTGACTTATGGTTACCACTTTGGTTATTATTCAGAATGAATTTGTTCATTTTTTATTAGATGAGGAAACTTGAATTCTGAGATGGCCAATGGCATGCCCCAAGTACTGAAGTTTATATTTTGATTTGATGATAGATTTAAATAATCTATTCTCATTACTTAAGGAAAACAAGAATTGTATTATCAACAGTAAGACCAGCAAATATTTTCTCACATCCATCTCTGCTGAGAAATGCAAAGATACAGCTACTCTATAGGTGAAGGAGGTAAATGGGATCAAATTCCCACAAAGAAAGTGTATACTTACTTACACAGGGAGCAACGAAATACACCCCATGTTTGCTTCCTCTGTTCACTTTAAAACACCTAGTACCTGAATAACCAAGAGAACATCTTCATATTTATCTTTTTGAAAGTTTTACTCTGAGATATCTGTAAGTCTCTCAAAGCTACAACGATTGAGTGCCTGGAACACTGATGATCCACTTTTGAAACCATTCCAAGTGGCTGTGTATATTTCTACATCAGGACTGATGCTTGCCTCTTGGTACTATTAGGATTTCACTTGCTAAATAGAGTACAAGTGTGAGGGATTAATGAACAAGCTTTAAAACTCAGTAGCTAGAAACAAGTTTATATGAAAACATGTTTCACTTAACATGATGAAAGCACAGACTTTGGAACTGAGGGGAAATAATAAGATTAAAACTTTTTAAAAATTTTTTTATTATTATTTTCTTTATTTACATTTCAAATGCTATCCCAAAAGTTCCCTATACCCCCACCCCCACCCCTGCTCCCCTACCCACCCACTCCCACTACTTGGCCCAGGCGTTCCCTTGTGCTGGGTCATATAAAGTTTGCAAGACCAAGGGGCCTC
>NC_034594.1:4504097-4513694 GCF_900095145.1 Mus pahari | reverse complement strand
CCCAGAAGCTATGTCACTTCTCCAGGCTACCCTCTAACTGGCAGTGGACCAGAGCAAAGATGGCTCACCTTCTGGCTCAGGCCTTGAGACTCCACCTGGGCAGACACCCCTCCTCGGGCAGGAAAGGTGCTGGGTGATGGTTCAGGCCAGGAGACTGCTCCTGGGCAGACACCCCTCCTTGGGCGGGATAGGCGCTGGATGACTGGAACCAGAACCGGGATCCTTCTCAGAAGCTGTGATGCCTCTCCAATCTGCCCTCTCCCCAGCAGTGCACTGGAGCAAAGATGGCTCACCTTCTGGCTCAGGCCTTGAGACTGTTCCCGGGCAGATACCCCTCCTCAGGCAGGACATGTGCCGGGTGATCAAGATTAAAACTTTTTATCTTAGTCTAATCTACCTTGATATTTGATAATGTAGCAATTAAGTCTGATTTTTTTCAGCTCTATAATTGTATGCTGTTTTATTTGCACTCCTGGTCTTTGAAATAATTTTATGTTTTGATTTAAACCAACCATATAATTTATAATTCAAAATCAACCAATTTGAAAGAAACTGATATTTATATGCCACTGTTCACCATTCTCATTTATACTGTGGCTAACTTTGAAACAAAGGAGAAATATATCAAGGATAAGTTGGAGAATATGGGAATTACTAACATGACGTCACTTGGAAAACTGGAAGTTGACATGTCATTTGCCACAGAGATGCCGTCAACTAGATATTGAGATCTGCCTTGTTGTGGTTACTTATTATGCAGATGTTAAACGTTTATGATGGCTAATCTTGAAGGTCAATGTGACTATATCTGGACACAGCTAACATGAAGCTGGTGGATGTTTCTGTAAGGGATTTTCTTAATCAGATTATTGGAAGATGGAAGACCCACCCTATATCTGGGCCATAATTTCTAGTGGTGTCCCACATAAAAAGGCATGGAAGAAGGAAACTTCACTTTTACTTTCTTGTCCTCATTCTTGTTGACAGGTTCTGCTATCCCATGAACTATGGACAGTATTAAATCAAACTTCTTCAAGATTCCAATATAGTGTAAAGACCAGCAGCTTCTCAAGAATTCTCTAGTGCCAGGCTTGAACTGCTGAGACAGCCAGCCATAGGAATTGAGCAAATACTAGATTCTCCTTACTTTGTGAGAAGACTATATTTGAACTACTCGGATCACATATGGTTAACATCCTGAAAGTCAATCAAATAAATAATATATACGATACATCATATTATTATGTAATATATAATATATGTATGATATACATATACATATATGTTAGTTCTGTTCCTTTAGAGGGCCCTGACTAATACAGAGTAATATAATAAATCATCCCCAACAAAATGAGGTTAGAGATTGACACCAGGAAACATCACTACTATATTATTTCTAGGCAATGATGAATGATGAAGGAAGACAATTATGCCAATTTCTCTAATAAATCCAAGGCAATTGTAAGGATATGGAAGCTGCTTGTTAAAAGGAGAGGGGTATAGAGCTGATTCAGAAAGCTAAAAAGATGTGGATGGATATGAATGTCCTAATTTAAAGGTAAGTGTTTCCAGAGTAATTGGAACTTATCCTGTTAAGATAAAATAGATCTCTTTGGAAAGCAGAAAGGCTAAAATATAGAAAGCAAGGAAGGGGTAGGTACAAATGGTATTCCAAGCTAAGTTCAAAAATTCTCTTCCAATAGGTTAAATTTCATTAGTATTTGTGAGAAATCACTAATGCACAGAAAACAGAAACTTTGTCAACATTTTTCTTTGCTTTCCAAAAGATATCTTATTTAGACTTTGTGTATTTATATGTACATGTTTAGAAGCTATTAACATTTTTAAAAGGCATACAGTCTTAATGAGAAAGTGCTAAAACAAGTTCATCAAAATATTGTGCATAAAACAAAAACAGAGTATATAATAATGTCAAGCTTAACAGTCAAATGAAATGTCTTGTGTTTTCAAGGTGTTAATTGGCATACCCAGAAAAATCACAGCATTATAATATTTGGATTATTCTCTATTAAATTATTAAAATATTGGTCTATAGAAAAATGGCTCCCAAATGGCAAAGATGCCCTATATATTCAAGGACTGAGATTTTGATATATGTTTTACATACATAAAACATGTTAATGATTCAGATTATAGAAGTCATTAATACTTGAAACAAACACCAGTGAAAGTATAGCATAAGCAGTTATTGGAACTCATAAGGTATATTTTATTTATTTTGCTTTCACATACATAAACTCATGCACATACAAACATACATGGATGCTTGCTTAGCACAAGTGGAACTACTGAAATTGTTAACACATAACAGGGGAAGCAATCTCAAAAACAATATGATGCCACAGTGCCCAGAGCTGATCCTGTGCCACAGTACTCCATACCAAATACTGCCAGGAGAGGTCTGGTATCCCAGGAGTGCAGACACACCTGTGAGCACAGATAAGATCACCACTTCTGCTCAAATTTTTGGCCCAAGAGGGACTCGCCCAGAGTCATCAGAACACAGTAACTAAGGAACAGCCGAGGACAGGACCCTTTTAATTTCTGTCTGCACCCCGGAGCTGACCCTGTACCATACAGCTCTCCATACCCAATTTCTCCTGGAGATAACTGGTCTTCCAGGAGTTCTGACACAGGCGTGTAGGAGGGACAAGCCACAGTCAGAAACAGCAAGACCAGTTAACACCAGAGATAATCAGATGGCAAGAGGAAAGGGAAAGAACATAAGCAACAGAAACCAAGGCTATTCACAAAGGTGAAGTAGATGGAGAGAGGAACTAAACATAATGTCAAAGATTTGCACCCAAGTAACTGGGCAAATCAATACTAATCTGGGGATTAGGAGCCATGGTGATGCTGATGCAGTTGCAGGAGTGGCATTGGAGTTTAAGACGCTGGGGTCATGAAGAGTCCAGAAAGGTCCGGAGCAGAAACAAAGTGAACACTTGGCATTAAAGATGATGTTTAAAGGAACAGGGCCTGTATTTATAAGAGAGAGACTATTCATGTAGTTAAATGGATTTAGTCTTATCCAGCATCTAAAGGAGGCATTTTTTTAAAGATTTATTTATTACTATATTTAAGTACCAGACACACCAGAAGAGGCATCAGATCTCATTACAGATGGTTGTGAGTCACCATGTGGTTGCTGTGATTTTGAACTCAGGACCTTCGGAAGAGCAGTCAGTGCTCTTAACCACTGAGCCATCTCTCTAGCCCTAAAGGAGGCATTTTTAACATTACAATCTAAAGTTGTGGGAGGAGCCACGAGGGCAGGCCAGCAGGAGCAAGAACAGTCAGTGGTGTACCAGGAGATGAGAACCTGCTCCTAAGAGAAGCTGGGGTGTGTCAGACTTGAATGAGTGCTATGATCAGCGGTGGGGAGGGGATGAGAGGCTTTTTGAAGACCTCTGAAGAAGCACCAGTGATGCAGAAGTGTGGAGAACAGAGTCAGCTAAAGTGTGCTGTGTAAGGGGGTGGTAGGAGGGGGAATGAGGTTTTAGAGCAAGGTTTAGGGAAAGTTGAGCTTAAGTGACTTGTGATCATTCAAATAATATATGTACTTAGGAGGCAGTATGTGAAACCAACTACATTATTTTCCGTTATTCCAGGTGCTTCATTTGCATATCTGAAAATAGAGTTATGTTTTATGCACACAATTATGATTAAAATTCACTGTGAAAAACTTGCCCAAAGGTCTGACAGTGAGTCTGTCTTTTTTTTAACCACCTCTCTTGTGGTCTTTGCATCTAAATATTGCATACAATTCCATCTTGTTACAGGTAACAAGATGTTCATTTGCCTTTGAATATGTAACCCATGGCATTTTTAAATCATCAGATTGTGGTAGACATTTTTTCTGCCTGCCCAGCAAGCACCCTCCATTTGTTCTCTTGGCCGGAATTTGTATTTTAAAGTAGAATGGCAAGTTGTTTACAGGACAGCAATGAAAATGTCCCTCCTCTCTATCAGGAATTATGTTTGTTAGTGGTGGTAGCTATTTTGTGACCAGGCAGATAAAAATCAATAGGCTAAGGAAGGCAAAAATGACAGGATCCGTGGTGCTTGGTGGTGTTGGTGACCTCCAGCCACAAGCTTGTAAACCTTCATGACTAGTTTTCTTATTGTATGGAAGCTAGTTAAATGTCATCATCAATTAAGTCAAATTTATATGGATTTACTAGTACTGGAAACTGAAAGCATTAATACTTATTTTTATATTAATTGGTGGCTAGAAATTGGGGTTTCTCTTACTCCCATTGAGGTAGAAGGCTATAATGTTATTAATAAGCATACCACTATTAACAATAGCTTATTGTTGTGCACCCAGTACTTATGCTTAAGCACTAGCCTTTGGACTTGAGCTGTGTCATTTCATTTATTCGAATAACGAAGGTATTATTGTGTTTTCCCTCTTTCTATTGAGTTTGAGCTCTGGAAGCGGATGTTCAGAGAGATTAATAACCTCCCCAAGGTTTCACAAGTAGTTATTAGCAGAGCTGGAATAGGAACCTCTGATCTGCCTCCAAAGCACTGGGCCAAGTCTCCCCAGGGCTCTCAGGAAGGGCCGACTTCCCTGTTCCGTTAGCTTCCCCTTGAGCAGTTTCCTGTTGTGCCTTTATGCTGAACAAGTCCTCAGGGTAGATATTCTGTCATGATTTATTTTTTTTATTTTATGGATATGTGCGTATGCCCAAGAATATATATATAAGTGCACCGAAAGAGGCAATTCTCTGTAGCTAGAGTTACAGGTAGTTTAGAGCCAGCCAATGAAGGTGTTGCAAACAGAATCCTTGTTCTTTGGAAGAACCTCAAGTGCTCTTAAATGCTGAGCCATCTCTCCAGCCTCGTTCTTGTTTATTCTTCGTTACTGGTGTGTTGCCTAGAGCCAAGCAAAACCTAGGTTTCCAGGAAAGGAGAGGCTACTGAGATCATCACACCCTTTCTTCTCTTGAGGGTTATTATAATCTTGGAACCTACCCTTACCTGTTTTCTGAAATGATCAGGTTTGATTAATCTTCTCTCTTAGTAATTACGTTTTTTTCCTAAATTTTGTAAATTATCTATGTTTTCCTACACATAGAACATTTATGTGCAACAGAAAAAAAGTATAAAATCTACATATACCCACACCAACTAACATAACACTTCATGTGTCTGACTACCAAATAGCATAGTTCAATGAGCATGCTAGCATCCATAAAAGGGTTGGTTGCGATAAAAATAAAACTCTGACCTGCACATGTATTACATCTGCCGATTTTTGTGAATGCTTACTGATGTCTCTAAACCCCATTTTACAAAGGCTTCAACAGAGTATATAACTTGTCCAAGATCATTTGATTAGTAAACAAATGTACCATCTTATTACAAACTCTTACACCTCTCTTCCCTCAGAGTTATCTTCAGTTGTAACATAGTCCTATTTTAAGAGTTTTTATGTCCTTTAATATTGCCCACATTTTGTTGTCATCACTTAAGTCAACAACTGTATTAAAATAGGTACTCATGAAATAATAAGAAAGTAATTAAATTCTGAATTTATAAGTGTATTACTAACCGTCTTTTTAAATAAAATGTGGAAAAAAAAAAGTTGATCCCAAGCAAAATTCACATAAAACCAGGCTGGTTTGCATAGAGGTAGTGTCTCCTGCCCTCACTTTCTACCATGCTAAAGTCATCAGCCACTGAGCCTGCTAAGCTTCAGAATTATTCAGCGCTGAGGACATTAGGCAGTGACAATGAATCAGCTTCTGATGCCTTGGATATCAACTGTATTTGCCATTATGGATATAAAGGACAACACAAGAGTTTGGCCTGCTCTAAATTAGATTTGTCTCTGCCAGAAGCTATTCTGATCCTGCAGTGGGAGGAGACCAGGGATGTTAGGAACAATTATCTCACATCATCACAGTTACTAACAGGTTCTGAAAGTGAAAATTTATCAGTCTGTTTTGGTGGCTAGGGTGGAGAGAAACAAAGCCCGTATTACCCTTTTGAGAAAAATCCCCCAGAAATTGCACTTCTCAGTACATAGGCAAAACTATTCCAGCCCATAGAAAAGTGGTACCCTTTTATATCCAGTAAATTACGCCTGTGTATGAAGCTTTCTGTTCAGGGAAGCATCTCACCTGACTTTTGTGTCACACGGTGATTCTTTATGGCATATTATCTAGTAATCGGGTCTCACTCCTATTCCCTATTCCATGCAAACTCCAGGCTCAGAGTGGCTGCCAGGCTACAACTTCATTCTAAAGAAACACACGCATTTCCTGACGAGGGAAACATTCTTGTATATTTTTCAATCACATGCTGTCCTCCTAGTGCTCCTTTACCACAGGTGATAGAATTGAATGCAGAAATTAAAGAAATAAAAGGATAGTTACAGGTTAGATGGTAACTTGAGACCAAGTGGGCCCGGTTAGGTCAGAAAGTTCAGATGAGCAGAGTGCGAAACTTAAAGATGTTAAAAGTAAAGGGAGATGCTGAAACAGCAAAGAAACTCTGGATTAGAGATACTCATGAGGAATTGCGCCTGGAAAGAATATAGTATTTTCTTTTAGCTGTATGCCTGCATGGAGAATAAATATGTCAAGTCATTCATATCTACAATTGATCCAATGACCTGAAATATAATGTTTTCCTATTAATACACTAAGGTATTTATATAAAAACAATATACCTTTTATATCTTTTTAACGAATTACTTGTAATTTCCAGTTTTAAAATTAAATATACATTCCTTTATGAATTCCATGTTTGGGTCTTTTTACTCTTCCAACAATTATTCTCAAGCTGATTTCTATTTCCCAGAAATGACATCATCTGTTCATTAAATCTGAGAGCTTCCCTTGTTCCCGGGGTGCCTGTCCTGAAGGCGAGTGAGCCAAGTGTTCAGGCTGGCCAACAGTGAACTGCAAAGGGTGCCCAGTACTTTAGGGAGGGGAACAGGAACATGAGAGATACCACCCCTTCCCTGATGTGGGAAGAAATGGAGTGGGTCATTGATTACATCTGGGATGACAACATAGTCAATGAGATTTGGCATTTTCTTTCTGAGTAAATACATCAATAAGGAGAAGCATGCAGGTGACTGTGATCCAGCATTTGCATTAGCAGTGTGACTGGGTAGTAATTAGCTGTGACTCCAGACCATCACAAAGTATTATGGCCTGATGATAGTTCTCTTTCCTGAGAAGATACATGACTTATTCCAGGCAAAGCAGGAGTAGTAGGGATGCATCTCACAATTCCAGACAATCTGCTGCTGTTTCAGTCAGCAACATCAATATTACTTTTATCTTGGTATTTTCAAAGTGTTCTAAATTTTAGTTGGATACTTTTAAAATTGAGTTACCTTGGTGAAGAGATTGAGAGCGAACGGTCCTCTAGTTCTTTGCTATAGCTCCAGCATCTCAGGGTAGACCCACAGTAGGAGAGGCAGTCTCTTCTCTCTTCTTCCACTTACGAGATTTTTTATTTATTTATTTATTTATTTTTGATTTTCAGCTACAGTTTTCAGCTTTGTGAGAAACCTCGTCATCAAAGGAGATGGCTACCAATGCTACCAACAAGCCAGATCCGCCCTCCATGAATGTCCATGTACTCACTGAGAATGTCAACACTCTGGAAGTCTGATGCGGAAATCATCTTTACAAAGTATGGGAAAATTGTGCGTTGCTCTGTGCATAGGATCAGTATGCTAATGAAATAAATGGCTGAGCTGCTGTAGCTGGAGAGGATGGCAGAACGACAGCTGGCCAGGTTTTACATATTAACCCAGCTGTAGAGCCAAAAGTCTCCCTGGAGAAGGCAGGTGTGAAAACGGTCTGCGCCAGGGATGTACGGTTCCTCAATTTGACTCGGTGTATGACTGTCTTTCTTCCTTCTTTCCTTCCTTCCTTTCTTTTTTTTTCAGATTTATTTATTTATTATATGTAAATACACTTAGCTGTTTTCAGACACACAAGAAGAGGGCATCTGATCTCATTACGATCTCTATGATGGTTGTGAGACACCATGTGATTTCTGGGATTTGAACTCAGTACCTCTGGAAGAGCAGTCAGTGCTCTAAACCGCTGAGCCATCTCTCCAGCCCCAGTTTATGACTTTTAATGGGATTATTATGACAGTATGTACAGTTACCCAGCATTTGTTCCTCCTCCTCCTCCTCCTCCTCCTCCTCCTTCTCCATTTCCTCCTCCTTTTCCTATTGCAAACACCAGCATGTGTCAGAGAACACCTCACAAAGGGGCAAAAGTGGATTCAATTCAAAGAGTGGACAACAGGGATTTTCTTCCAAGTCTGGAAAGATGAAAGGTCATTAAGAAGGACCTGACTCCATGGGACTAAACCATCAACCAAAGAGTACACATGGAAGGACCCACAGCTTCAGCCACATATGTAGCAGAGGATGACCTTGTCAGTCATCAATGGAAGGAGAGGGCTTGGTCCTGTGAAGGTTCTATGCCCCTTCACAGGGGAATAGGGGAATTCCAGGGCCAGGAAGCAGGAGTGGGTGGGTCGGTGAGCAGAAGGAGCAGGGAGGGGATAAGAGGTTTTCAAAGGGGAAACCAGGGAAGGGGATAACATTTGAAATGTAAATAAAGAAAATGTCTAACTAAAAAAAGAAGAAGCTGACTCAGATAAAACAAAAAGTGGATTCTCTGCTGGAAAACCTCACTGTAAGCAGGGGTGGGTGGTGGGGGATGGGAATTGTAAAGGAACAAAGCAAACAAGGCGAGATGAAGAGTGGAATGTCTGCAGAGGAGGAGAGCAGCGACTCTGTGAAGAAAGTTGTGACCAACTTGAAGATGGAGTCTGAGGCAGGTGCAGATGACTCTGCTGAGGATGTGACCTACTGGACGGACGAGGTCGAAAATGAAGATTGGGGGAGGGGCAGGGGTGACCAGCTGGACTTGATCAAGGAGCCCAGGGAAGGAGAAGATGACCGACAGTGCCAGTGGGGAGAATGACTCTCAGACACATTGTGGACTTAGAAGTCTTATCTCCTTACTCATTACCAAGGCATGTGAAGAGATCATGTGACATGTGGAGAGATCATGTGACATGTGGAGAGATCAGAGTAAGAGCTAGTTTTCACTGTTCTCCCTCGTCACACTTCCTGTGTTAATTCATAGTTACCCTGTGCCTAATTCCATTATCACTACCTTTGAAGCCCCTTTGTACTTTTGTTAAGTCTTACACTGTAAATTTTGCTTTAATTTTGACTTAACAATAATATATATATATATATATATATATATATATATATATATATATATTTTTTTTTTTTTTTTTTAATTGAGTTATCTTGTTTCCACACTTAGGAATGTGGGAACTTTTGTTTTTCTATCAAAGGTAGTTTGTCTGCCAAGGGCCAATATTTTCTGCCTACTTATACATACACACACACACACACACACACACACACACACACACACACACGCACACACACACCACTCTTATCAATGGACAGATCCTGGAAACAGAAACTAAACAGAGACACATTGAAACTAACAGAAGTTATGAAACAAATGGATTTAACAGATATCTACAAAACATTTTATCCTAAAA
>NC_034594.1:4502098-4503812 GCF_900095145.1 Mus pahari | reverse complement strand
AATTAAAGACTTTTTAGAGTATAATGAAAATGAAGCCACAACATACCCAAACTTATGGGACACTATGAAAGCAGTCCTAAGAGGAAAACTCATAGCTCTGAGTGCTGCCAAAAAGAAACTAGAGAGAGCATACACTAGCAGCTTGACAGCACACCTAAAAGCTCTAGAACAAAAGGAAGCAACTTTACCCAAGAGCAGTAGAGGGCAGGAAGTAATCAAATTCAGGGCTGAAATCAACCAAGTAGAAACAAAAAGAACTATACAAAGAATCAACCAAACCAGGAGCTGTTTTGTTTGTTTGTTTGTTTGTTTGTTTGTTTTTTTAGAAAATCAACAAGATAGATAAAGCCTTAGCCAGACTAACTAGAGGGCACAGGGATAGTATCCTAATTAACAAAATCAGAAATGAAAAGGGAGACATAACAACAGAACCTGAAGAAATTCAAAGCAACATCAGATCCTACTACAAAAGCCTATATTCAAACAAACAAACAAACTGGAAAACCTGGATGAAATGGACAATTTTTTAGACAGATACCAGGTACCAAAAGTTGAATCAGGATCTAAACAGCCCCATATCCCCTAAACAAATAGAAGCAGTCATCAATAGTCTCCAAACCAAAAGAGCCCAGGACCAGATCAGTTTAGTGCAGAGTTCTATCAGTCCTACAAAGAAGACCTAATTCCAATTCTCCTCAAACTATTTCACAAAATAGAAACAGAAGGTACTCTACCCAATTCATTCTATGAAGCCACAATTACTCTGATACTAAACCACACAAAGACCCAACAAAGAAAGAGAACTTCAGACCAATTTCCCTCATGAATATGCTGCAAAAATACTCAATAAAATCCTCACAAACTGAATTCAAGAACACATCAAAATGATCAACCATCATGCTTAAGTTGGCTTCATCCCAAGGATGCAGGGATGGTTTAATATATGGAAATCCATTAACATAATCCAATATATAAACAAACTCAAAGACAAAAACCACATGATCATCTGGTAAGATGCTGAGAAAGCATTTGACAAAATCCAACACCCCTTCATGATAAAACTCTCAGAAAGATCAGGAATTCAAGGCCCATACCTAAATATAAAAGCAATCTACAGCAAACCAGAAGCCAACATCAAACTAAATGGAGAGAAACTTAAAGCAATCCCACTAAAATCTGGGACTAGACAAGNCTGCCCACTTTCTTCCTACCTATTCAATATAGTACTTGAAGTTCTAGCCAGAGCAATTCAACAACAAAAGGAGATCAAGGGGATACATATTGGAAAGGAAGAAGTTAAACTATTTGCAGATGATATGTTAGTATATATAAGTGACCCTAAAAATTCCACCAGAGAACTCCTAAACCTGATAAACAGGTTCAGTGCAGTACCTGAATATACAATTAAACAAATCAGTGGCCTTTCTCTAAAGAAAGGATGAATAGGCTGACAAAGAAATTTGGGAAACAACACCCTTCACAGAAGTCACAAATAATATAAAATACCTTGGTGTGACTCTAAGGAAGTGAAAGATCTGTATATTAAGAACTTCAAGTCTCTGAAGAAAGAAATCAAAGATCTCAGAAGATGGAATGATCTCCCATGCTCATGTATTGGCAGGATTAATATAATAAAAAATGACTATCTGGCTGAAAGCAATCTACAGATTCAATGCAATCCCCATCAAAATTCCAACTCACTTCTTCACTGAAT
>NC_034594.1:4496363-4499092 GCF_900095145.1 Mus pahari | reverse complement strand
ACCCAGATGTCCCTCAACAGAAGAATGGATACAGAAAACATGGTACATTTACACAAGGGAGTACTACTCAGCTATTAAAAACAATGAATTTATGAAATTCTTAGGCAAATGGATACATCTGGTGGATATCATCCTGAGTGAGGTAACCCAATCACAAAAGAATATACATGATATGTACTCACTGATAAGTGGATATTAGCCCAGAAACTTAGAATACCCAAAATAAAATTTGCAAAACATATGAAACTCAAAAAGAAGGAAGACCAAAGTGTGGATACTTCGTTCCCTCTTAGAATGGGGAATAAAATACCCATGGAAGGTGTTACAGAGACCAAGTTTGGAGCAAAGCCTGTAGTAAGGGCCATCCAGAGACTTCCTCACTTGGGGATCCATCCCATAAACAACTACCAAACACAGAAATTAGGCAGATGCCAACAAGAGCCTGCTGACAGGAGCCTGATATAGCTGTCTCCTGTGAGGCTCTTACAGTGCCTGGCTAATGCAGGAGTCATGCTCACAGTCATCCACTGCATGGAACACAAGGTCCCCAATGAAAGAGCCAGAGAAATTCCCAGGGAGCTGATGGCGACTGAAGCCCCATAGAAGTAACATCAATATGAACTAACCAGTACCTCCAGAGGTCCTTGGAACTATACCACCAATCAAAGAAAACACATGGTGGAACTTCTGGCTCTAGCTATATAAGTAGCAGAGGATGGCCTAGTCAGTCATCAATGGGAGGAGAGGCCCTTGGTCCTGTGAAGGCTCTAGGCCCCATTATGCCAGGACCAGGAATGGGAGTGGGTGGGTTTGGGAGCAGGGGGAAGGGGGAAGGGATAGGGAATTTTTAGATGGGAAACTAGGAAAGAGAATAACATTTGAAACGTAAATAAAGAAAATATCTTTAAAAATTGCAAAAAAAAAATAATCAAAGTTCAACAGTGATTAGCACAGAGAACATGTGCCCAGAGTAAATTGGGAAGAAATGCAGAATTGTACGTTTCTGGCTATCAATGCTGCTTCTACTGCAACTTTAAAAAGAAATACCACTGTAGGGAGTTTCTTCTTTATAACTACATTTCCCACAGAAGTCAAAGCATTTCACTTCTTTTAGACAATTCATATCTTCATGATTTATATCACATTTATATTACATGGTGTCCCTACACTTTAATTTCATCACATAGACAGTCTCTCCCCAGAATGACTCAGCCCCATGTATTCCTGATGTGAGACCTTCTGCTTCTTATTGCAGAGTCAACTTACTAGGGGCAACTCTTTGAGGAAAGCCTTGAATCTGAGCAGAATACTGCTGGTTGCCTCCATAACATTTGTGCCAGTATTTGCATCTTTGGGCATATTTGCCATGCATTGGTCACAATGGCAGCTCATGGGATTCACAATAGGTGAAGACTGTTGATGTTTTTCACCCTCCTTAGCAACTTGCATGGTACCTTTCAGTACTGTGAAAGCTAGGCAGACAGAGGAAGCTTCCTGGCTAATACAGATTGATTTCTCCATGTCCTGAGACCAATGCATGCTGTATTTTCAGTAACAGGATCTTACCATCAAGTTTTCAAAGGCCACCAAAAACGATAACAATAGTCTAGATTGTTTTAGGGTTCTTGGTGGCCTTCATGACCTATAACTTAAGGGGCAATAGCTCACATCTTATGTTAGGTTTTTAATTTGGGAACAAACAAGGATTTGGGGACTACCTGCTACTTTATATAAGCGCTCTTACTTTTTAAAGGGAATGATACATAGGAATGGAGATCTGGCTAGTAATTGTGTTCATTGCCACTGAAATAGTATTGCTTTTAGGTCAACTAGTGAAATGAGCTAAGAAGTGCAGTTGCTCATGTAAATATTAATGGACTATATATAGACTTGTACTTAAAAACATATAAATACCATCATTTATCCAGATACCTTTGGTTATAGTCTGGCTCTGGAATTTACTCACGTCCTCTTTTATTTGTGACCCATTATCTCTGACAATGAGAAATATCTCTATCTGTATGCATTCATTTCTCAAATCTCACTGTGTCAATGACTTTTCCTTGCTGTGAGAAAATACCACAGTCACAGCAACACGCAGAAGCTTGCTCGGGCTCACAAGTCTACAGTTGGAGTTCCTCAGGTCAAGAAATCATGACAGCAGACAGCTAGGCAGAGCAGGAAGGTGGATTACATTTTATCACACAGGAAGCCAACAGGGAAAGAATGAACTGAAATTGGAGCAAGCTATGAACTCCCAAAGCCTACTGAGGTTCTTGGAACAAGGGTAAGACTCCTAGAAGTTCCTTGATCTTTCAAAAGGCATCGTCAACAGGGGCAAGCATTTAAAGGTGTGAACCCATGAGAGACTTTCCTCATTCAGACCGCACCCGTATGAATAATTATTCTCAGGTTAGTCACCTTCTATCTCCATCAAATATCAAATACACTAAGAAAAGACAGTGTTAAGGTACGCTTTTGTGTCTGTCCTTAGCTTTGAATATGTTTCCAAATACATGTGCCAAAAGTGGAATTGCCCATCTCCTTTGTTCCACTACTTATCTGAGGTAGGTAGCATTGCTTGCTCGTCTCAGCACCATGTTCATGTTTAACTGTGACCCTTTATTCAGCAGCATTCTCCTGCATCCTGCTTTGTTCCCCCTCTTTCCCTTCCCTTCCTTCTCCTCCCCTCTCCTCTCCTCTCCTCTCCTCTCCTCTCCTCTCCTCTC
>NC_034594.1:4426334-4496147 GCF_900095145.1 Mus pahari | reverse complement strand
CCTCCCCTCCCCTCCCCTCTCCTCTCCTCTCCTTCTTTCTTATGACCTTTAGCTCTATGTATGGCCCGCCCAGGTAATTCAGGATCATCATCTTACCTCAAGATTATGAATCACATCTGCAGAGAACCAAATAAGATAGCACTACTAGGGTGTGGGAATTAGGATGTGAACTAATCCAGGGAGTTATTACCATCCTGTCACATGGATACCATTAGTCTCTACTTCTATGCAAGTTTCTTTCTTTTTTTTTTAAAAAGTATTTATTTAAATTAAAATAGGTTAACTCATTACATTGCCTTATAGATGACTGAAAATGCTGTTTTGAGAAATTGTGTTTTAGTTAGTAAATGTACACTAAACAAAATCTTCCAACATCTCATTCATCAATATACATACAACTTTCTAGTACAGTCTGTGTAATCTTGTATGTATGGCAAACATATATGGGTTAAAATAGATATAGCTTTTCAGAGTCAAGATTAACTTCTTTTTTTTTCCCAATTTTGATTAGGTATTTACTCCATTTACATTTTAAATTCTATCACCAAAGTCCCCTATACCATTTCCATCTAAACATAAAAGTTAGTATACAATGGCTATGTTCTCTACTCTATGACTTTATTTCACAATACAAACAGAAAAAGTTACTATTCACTCATAGAAGCCATTCCACTTTTCAATACCTTATAAAACACTATTCTGTAGTCATTCTGTAACTTATTTACTCATTCTTTATATATGGGCATTAAGATTGTTATTGCAACTTTTATTTCAAATGGGACTATATGTTTGTATATATTTATATTTCAAGGATATGTTTCTAAATGCAATGTGGAAGAATCAAAAGACAAACGTTGATAGACAGAAATGAGGTAGGCAAGCCTAAGAATGGCTTAGTCACCTATGCCTTCAGTGACTTGAGCTACATACAAATTCTTTCTCTACAACACTCTTACTGAGTTTGATTACCCACTGGCATTGAATGGCATGCACACCCTTTTGAAACAAAGCAAATCAGTCACTTAGATCAATAGTTCTGTAGAAAACTTTTAGTAAATTCCCTTTTGTAGCCAAATACATCCTGAAATACATTGTAAACCCAGAGGCAGTGAACTGATCCAACAAGAGCTTATTTGGAGTATGTGCATAGTAAGGCAAAGTCCCTTGAGTGACTTTTATGGAAATAAATCACCTACCTCCCATTTTACATCTATGTATGATTACACAGGCATATACCAACATAGGAAAAGACACAGTTAGTGAATAAGGACATACATTGCCCAAAGTGTCAATCAGTGCAGAAAACCACTCATACCCTCTCCTAACAAGCAAATTCTTCTCGACCCCATAAGACAAGGTCCTATAAGGGATCAGATATTCTCAAGCAACTTTGTTCAGAGCTTGCTGCCCACCCCTCCCTCCACAGTGTATTTAACCTGAACTTTTACATTTCCTCTGCACAAAGAATCTTACGACTTTGCTATTTGTATGTGCTTCTTCATTTCTTTGAACAGGACCCCAAGAACCCTGAAATGTCCACTTCAGACACAGACTGATAGGAAGAAAAGTGCAAGTGTCTCCAATTTTTCTTCAAAAATAAATCAGGCAGCTTTGTACTCGAAGCAGCCAAAAGCAGTAGTTCATGCTTCCCACTGTCCTTGCCATAAATAACTTGGTTGTACTTTTCAAATATTCCACAAGTCTGGTTGATAAAGACACCTAAAAATTTCTGTTCTCGAAACCTTAAATAAGGAGTCAACCTTATTCAAAGACATTCATGTCATTTCAATAGTTTAAGGGACATTTTTAGTATTGTTTAATTTATAATTATAGTTTGTGCACTCAGGACTTTCTGTGATTGTGTGAGCTGTGCCTATAAATACATGTGAAGACATATCATATTAATAAGTCACTGTTTATTCTACTTTAGATTAGAAATAATAAAACAGCCCCATAACTACTTTTATCCAACACTGATTTTATAGGATTGTTAGTAAAGTAAGTCATGCAAAGAAAAGAACATAAAAGAACAAAAAGTAGAAAAGAAAAGAACACTGTTTATAGCTAATATTAAACAAGCCCAGAGTTAACACATTAGAGCTTGTTGAGAATATTTATCACCACTCCTGGTTTAAATGATGTCATTGATTAGTTGCACTCTACATTTCAGAAAGCACAATTAGTAATTATGTGTGGCATGCTTGTCATTATTTTTAAATAATGCTGGCAAATTCCTGGAAAATACCATTAGAGAGGGACGGGCTTATTTTGACTCCTGGTTCCACAGGGCTCAGTCCATGGTCACTTGGCTCCTTTATTAAAACATCTAAAATGGGCATGTGCTTTTACTGTCTAGATTTCATTTTGAGCTATTTCCCCTAAAGAAATGATCTGATGTCTGTACTCTGACATAAGAAGAACACAGCTATGGTCGCACCTCCGTGAATGTGCTCAGTCTCATATGAAATAAGTACGACGCTCCTCCCTCCCAAAGGCAGCATTTATCAGAGTGAAACCTTGCCTAAGAAACTAATTTTAGGCTAAGGATGTGGATGGGTGGTAGACGTCCTGTCTAGCATGCATAAAGCTCTGGGTTTTCCCTTCAGTTCTAAACAAAGTGAAAAATTAAGAAAAACAAGTTACATTTCCACTTGCCATGGAATATCCAGTCCTGTGCATGGTACATACTGTGACACAATGGGGTGGTATTTTAAGAGCAACAAAGGGCAAAAATGGGACTTTAAAAGTATACGTACTCTATTGGGTTTACAAATAAATAAAGTTAAAGAATATGTTATTTAGTAATATGCTACATTGAGTAGATAACAAAAACTGTTTTTTTTTTTTTTTTACATCTTCACTGTAGTACCACCTGATGTATGCATGGAGATCACATGCAGACTTCAGACTACAGCCTCTTCTGTTTATTTACATGGACCTGTTAGTCCTTCCTAATTCTCCCTTTGTTTAGTGAAAATATGTAACACATAATATATTATATATAATATAATATATAAGAAATACATAATATATATCCAAGCTGGTTAGTTTTTCATCAACATAACACAGTCTAAGTTCATCTGAGAAAAGGGAACCTAAAGTGAGAAAACTGGCCCCATCAAACTGGCATGTAGGCATGTCTTTGGGACATTTTCTTGGATGTTGATTGATGAAGGTGGGCCCAGCTGTCTATGGTTGGTACCAACCTTGGGCAGATTATCCTGAGGTTTATAAGAAAGTAACTGAGCAAGCCAGTAGTCAATATTCCTTTGTGGCCTCTGCTTCAGTTCCTGCCTCCAGGTTCCTGCTTGATTTCATTCCCTGACTTCCCTCAGAGAGGGACTGTGAAACCGAGTTTGTAAGCCAAGTAATCCCTTTTTGCTTCCAAGGTTGCTTTTGGTCACTGCGTTTATCACAGCAGTGAAAGTAAACTGGGACAACACCATATATTTGTTTGTTCATATTGCAATGAAAAAGACCACATACATCATAACTCATGTCGGTTTTGGAAATTGCTGCTGTGTATCATGCTTTGCAGGTACCGGGTACAGATACCCTTTGGGTCTGGCCCACTTACTCTTAGATCTTCATTTAACTCTGAATATTTTGACTAGACTATTATTCTTCACTATGAAAATCTCAGGGACAACTTCATCTATATCTTGTGGAGGTAAGAAAAATCCCAGATAGTCTATAGTGTTTTAACAGAAAGCAAGTAGCTTTCTCAAGAAATAGCAAACTGTGGGAGAAATGTTTGATAAACAGAAATGAATGTCACTGAGCCACTGGCTACTGATAATTTGAGTGTCTATGGATAACAACAATACAGTTCATTTTAAACAACAGTTGGAAAGGCTATGAGTCATACTCCAAAAGAGGAAAAGGGCATGAGCTGCTGAAGAAGATGATACACATCCATATAAGTCAATTCCATATGATTCGGTTTCCCATAGATAAGAAAGGCACTAAGACATATGTTAAGGCATATGTAGCAGTGGATTACTTTATCTGGCATCAGTGTGAGGGGAGGCCCATGGTCCTATGGAGGTTTGATGCCCCAGAGTAGGGGAATGTTAGGGTGGTGAGGCAGGAGTGGGTGGGTGGGTAGGGGAGCACCCTTATCAATGCAGGGGGATGGGGATGGGATAGAGGGTTTTCAGAGGGGAAACCAGGAAAGGGGATAACATTTGAAATGTAAATAAAGAAAATAAAATAACCAGTAAAAAGTTTTTTAAAAGATATCTGGTTTTGAGTAAAACTTGGAGCAGTTAGAACAATAGAATCTTTTGTCAAGGTTCTTCTGAGGTGCATTTATCGTATATTCTGGTTAAGAAAATTCCGTATATGACAAAGAAAGATGAAACCCCTGAGTTAATACAGAGAGGTATTGATCCAGAGACAGAAACAGAGATTCAGGCATTGTGTATGGTAGAAATGTCCCCTTGGGTACTGAACCTTCAGAAGGGACTACAGTGCACTTTACTGGCGAGCAGTCGGGCATGGAGCCAGTGTGCAGGAAGGCTGTGGAGCCCTCAGGAATACCATGGAACACTCTGTTCCAGTCTGTTAGTTACTGCTGGCTGGGCCCTTTGCACAGCTATGACGGTAGCACTGGACCTCTGTTCTGTGGAATTATCTATCAGATCCTTTATTTCCCTCAAAGCACAAGCATTCTTGGCCTGAACTTGCCATTCATCAATCATTGACATTGCTGGGACAGCTATGCGTGCTCCCAATACACTAGTTCTCAGCCACTTGGTAAAGTGTCATTAAAAATAAACAGTTTTGAGATGAAATAAACCTGGGAAAGTCTGTAGCAGTTGGAAATTCAACAGAAGCCTTTGAGAGACTTTGTTTGTTCCAAGTCAGTGTTTCACCATGTTTCTGTGATGGATTACACCTTGTGAGCAGTCTCTTCCTCGGTGAGTTTTGGGAGGAATGTGTTTGGGGAACTCTGAGACCATTCACTACACAGGTCCTCTCTGCCTCTCTACCAGAAGGCCCACATTTACAAACATGGAAACGCATATCATCTTGTTCATAAGGATGAATCACATGGGACTCTTGGTTATCAATACGCTTCTTCCCCGGATGCCTCCCTACCCAGCCATCTTCTTCCTGGGCCACGGGAATATAACCCTTTCCTCTCCGAGTTAGACTAGGATTTTGGAGATGCTTATAAAGATGCTAATATTTATTGGATACTCACAAAATAAAGGGAAGAGTGCACGTGTATTGGATGATATTAGAGAAGATTCTATTGACCCCCAGAAAAGATTGTTCTATTAGATAAAGACTTCTTGGATATAGACACGATATGTTCAAACACCATGAACAAGAATGTATATTTGTTTGGAGAGCATTGGGAGGGGGCTAGTAGTTTAGGCTAGGCATTGAGTTTTGCCTAAATGAATTAAAGATAACCATTAGAGAGAGTCACAGCCCGGTGGGCACTTGGTTATAAATGCAATTGTTATAGCGCAGGACCATAGAAATGTGACGGGGGTGTGTTGTAACATTACTGGGGCAAACATAGGAAAGCATTACCTGAGCAGATTATCATTCCTATGTAGACTTCTCATGGTCAGATCATATGGTTGTCAGGACTCATAGCTGCTCAGAAATGCTCCTATTATAACTGCATTCTTTCTCCCAGTCATCCCCAGACTTTCACATTCATTTCTCTAATGGAACCAATATTGCCAACACTCACACCAGTAATCTTGAGGCAAAAACAAAGATAGTTTCATATTTTGAGGAGAAATTTCCCTTCACCTACCCCACAGAATGAAATCTTTCTTTTCTGTCACCCATATGTCTTTTTCATCAAGAAGCTAGTCCTCTTGTTCAGTCTTACACATCATAATCTTCAGGATTGTTATAGTAACCTTTGATTCTCTTTGACTCCCCCCCTCCATCTCTGTATGTCTGTCTGTCTCTGTCTCTCAGTTTCTGTCTCTGTCTCTGTCTCTCTCTCTCTCTCATGTGTGTGTATGCAATATATGTGTGTGGTACATGTGCACATGTGTGTACCTGTTAGGGCATGTGTGTGTGTGGGGGGGTGTGGGTGTGGGTGTGTGTACTATGACCACTAAGGGCCAAAGTTAATACCGGACAGTTTTTTCCATTGCTTTCTTATTTATTAAGTCATCGCTCCCGTCTCTGTCCGACTCTATTCTTTAAAATCTCATCAGCTTACTGTCATTACTGAAATGCAATTCTCTCTGAAACTGAAATTTTGTAAAACAGACATTAAAATGTATTTTCCTTGGGCCTGGCAGATGGTTCACTAACTGAAGTAGCTTGCTACCAATTCCAATGACTTGCGTTCTTCCCCCTGACCTATGTGGAAAGAAAGTTCTGGAGAGAACCATTTTTTTCAAGTTGTACTCTAACCTCAACATGTGCACCATGACACACGTACACACGCATGCACACACAGAAACACAGATAAATGTTTTTAAAAGCATGTTTTCCTTGACTACTGTGGTTTGAATGCTATACATTCCCTGGATGCTCTCAATGTATAATTTACTCAAAGGCGCCATATCGCTAGAACTGCAGCTTCAGCTATCTATTTCAGTATGTTTCACACCATATCAACCATCATTTAGTCTGTTACAGTCAAACCTGATTTCTGATTCTCCTTTACTCTCTGCTCTGCCCTGTTGGGTTTGATAGTATTCACTGTTTACCTTCCTGGTTCCAGTTCATCTTATAAATACAAGCTAAACCCTTATCTCTTTAATTAGATGCTCTCTCAGCATCCTGAGCTTCCTCTCTTCTACATCCAGCTATTATAAGGACCTATGAACACCTCAGCCCTATATCCCTCCCTTTGTCCTGTGAAATAGCACTGATTATCTAGACCTTGCTAATCGATAGCAAATTCTGGATGACATTGTCACCGTATCTTATTTGTTCTTCCACAGCACTCGTCATAATCCGAGGTATTATTTTGGCATACTTGCTGGCCTGTGACTGATCTTTCCTGTCTGTCCCTATAGAATGACAGTCCCACTCAAGGATGTAGATTGACTGTTCTGTCCTTTTTTTCCTGCGCACTCAACGAATTCATGGGTGAGTGGAAATGGTGTGTGTCAGTTGACTGGTTTGTTTACTAAAGCGAGAGCAACACAATAGGCTATACACTAGTCCTTGTGTACTGGTTGTACTGTTATATCAGGAATGTTGCAACCATTTAATATGCATTGTCTTAGCTAGGTTTCTTTGGCTGTGATAAATACCACAACCTAAAGTACCTCAGAGAGGAAAGGATCTGTTTCAGCTTACAACTCTCCCATCACACTCCATCACTGAGCAAAGTGAGGGCAGGAACCTGGAGGCAGTAACTAAAGCAAAGATAATGGCAGTGTCATACTGCCTTGCTTCCATGGCTTGGTCAGATTGATTTTCTTTTACTAATCATTTTATTCTTTTACATTTCAAATGATGCCCCCCTTACCGGTTACCCCTGCACAAATCCTCCATCCCATCCACCCTCTTCCCCCTCCCATTTGCCTCTATGAGGGTGCTTCTCCACCCACTCACCCATTCCCACCTCATCGTGGCTCTAGCGTCCCCCTACAATGGGGCATCATGCCTCCACAGGACCAAGGTCTTCCCCTCCCATCGATGTCAGATAAAACTATCCTCTGCTACATATGCAGCTGGAGCCATGTATCCCTGAATGAATATTCTTTGGTTGGTGGTTTAGTCCCTGGGAGCTCTGGATGGTCCAGTTAGATGATATTGTTCTTCCTATGGGGTTTCAATCTCCTTCAGCTCCTTCAGTCCTTCCTTCCCCTAAAAAGGGGTGGGGAGCAGGATCAGGTATTGGAAGGGACAGGAGAGAAGTACAGATGGTCAGGAAATTGAATAGAAATATGGAGCAGTGGGGGATGGGGAACTGGGGGTAGCCACTAGAAAGTCCAAGATGCCAGAGAAGTAAGAGGCTCCCAGGACCCAATGTTGATGGCTTTAGTGGAAATATGCAAAAGGGGGGAGATAGAAGCTGTAGAGACCACCTCCAGTAGATAGACTCAGTCCCCAGTTGAGGGATAGGGCCACCCACCAATCTCAAAAATTTTAACCCAGAAATGTTCCTGTCTAAAGGAAAGACGGGGGCCAAAAATGAAACAAAGACTAAAGGAAAGGCTATCCAGAGACTGCCCCACCTAAGAATCCATCCCATCTGCAGACACCAAACCCATACACCATTGCTGATGCCGAGAAGCGCTTGCTGACAGGAGCCTGGTATGGCTGATCCCTGGGAGGCTCTGCCAGAACCTCACCAATACGGACACACACACTTAACATCCAACCATTGGACTGAGCCAGGGAACCCTCACAGGTTTATTTATTTTTTTATGAAACTCAGGCCTACTTTACCTAGGGTAGCACAACCCAGAGTGAGTTGGGCCGACTCATTTCAATCATTGATCAAGGAAACTCCCAAACGAACTCTCTGCAGACCATTCTTGTGGAGGCATGGTTCTCAAGGGAGATCCCACTCCTATCAGCTGAATCTAGCTTGTGCCGTTAAAGAACAATAACAACAATAGCAGGATACATATTATGTCACCTAACATTTTCAATAACCCTGTAAATTACTTACTACTGTAGATGACGCATTGAAGGTTTAGGAAGGTTAATGAGTTTGTCTAATATAAAACTGATATCAAGAATAAAGAAATTCTAATTCAGATCTTACATTAACATTTTACAATGCATTTTTTTGGATTTTTTTAATATTTATTTATTTATTCATTCATTCATTCATTCACTTTACATCCCAGTCACAGCTTGCCCAGTTATTCTTCCTGCTCCTGCCTCTTGTCTTCTGAGAAGGTGGAGGCCCATCCTGGGTATAACCCCACCCTGGCACACCAAGTCTCTTCAGGGGCTAGGTGCCTTCTCTCCCACTGATGCCAGACAAGGCAGCCCAGCTAGAAGAACATCTCCCACAGACAAGCAACAGCATTATCTCCAGATGTTTGGGACCCACATGAAGCCCAAGCTGCACATCTGCTATATATGTATGTGTGGGGAGGGTGCTAGGTCCAGCCCATGTATGCTCTTCGATTGGTAGTTCAGTCTCTGAGAGTGGGCAAGGGTCCAGGTTAGTTGACTCTTGGTCTTCCTGTGGGTGTCCCATTCCCTTTGGAGCCACAATCTTTCACCCACCTATTCCATAAAAGTCCCCAAGCTCCATGCAATGTTTGGCTTTGGGTCTCTGTATCTGTTTTAGTCAGCTGCTGGATGGAACTTCTGATGCATTTTAGCCAAGCTTCCACAGAAGAGAGCAGAAGTCTCCCTCAGTGGTGTGTTAAACTATGGTAATTTATGTTTAATTCTCATACAGGTAGAACTTCCAGTCTTTTGACTGCATAGTTGAGGGCAGTACACACATTTTTAAGATACTAGCTAAACTGGATCACTGATTTAATCTGTCACTTCTGACTTCACCTGATATCCAATGCTACCCAACAGAAAGGAAACTAGAGTAATATGGTTCCTGATAGTGGGCTACTGAGATGCTTAACTCTGTAGATGTAAGCACCGAGAGACTTAGGCAGAGAAATAAATACTTAAAATTCTGTCGTTCTCTATACACATATTTCCCCAATCCCATATTTGACTTTCCAGGTTAAAATAACATGATCACGATTTTATAGCAAGAAGGATCCCACATGAAATTCTGCTGTTCTATTTTCTACCTTTGGCCAGCTGACGTGCCTACCTACATTTGCCTAGTGAGAGCTCAGCATAGCTCAGTGTTTACCACATTTCCCTGAAGAGAGGACCATGTCTAGAGGGAACTTGAAGTCATGTTCTGGTGTATTGGTTTTTAATAAGATGTAGATCACTGAAAGCATTCTCTCTCACCTGGGCATCTGTTCTAAACTCCAGAACCTGTGGATACACTGTTATGACAAAAGGGGCTAAAATTGGGAAGCCCGAGAGAGTAACTCTTCAGGGCAACCCACGTGGGAGCAATCGGCTCAGTAGAATCTATTCCAAACTGTAGTCCACTTACTCAGAAGGAAACACGCAGAACATCGAAAGAAGTGTCTGGCTTTGAAGATGGAGGGAAGGTCTCTTCAGTCACAAATACTGGCAGCTTCTGGATACTGGAGAAGACAAGGAAATGATTGTCTCCTAATCCCCTGAACTGGAGTAAGGCCTCGTGAGCACTTGATTTTAGCTGAGACTTCAGGCAGGCTTCCAGCTTATATTAAATTGATGTTGTTCTAGGCCAAAATTAAAATTAACACTTTAAACTTTTATTTAAATTTTACACAGAGAGCCTCAAAATAGAGCATGTTTTAGTAACCGGTTGAAAGGTCTGGATGCTGGATAATCTAAGAACTGTTGAGACAGTTACCTTTGATTTTTTTTAAACCTGTTTGGCTAGCTTTGAATCTCTAACCCTTCTTTCACACACACACACACACACACACACACACACACACACACACACACACTGTTGTTTCTCAGATGATAGGGAAATTTTCATGAGAGAAGCAAATCAGGGCCCTGAGAGTTTAGTCTATTTGTTTTGTCCTTGATATTATTAGCTAATATAGTATTCTTATGAGTTTGGAGTACTCAATGAAATTTTAGAATCTTATATCAATAAAGGGTGAAACAAAGTTTTCTATGTGATGGGGGTTTTTAAGGGCCTACCTGCTTCTGCCAGCTTCTGGGTGGTTTTAAGACTGTGTAGGAGTTATTGTTCCTCTGTCTCATTCATTACAGAAGGCGTAATCTTCTGGTTTATGATTCATCTTCCTCCCCTCTCGTAGAAGAAAATAGAAAGCAGCTATACTGGGAATTAGAACTGTTATCAGGCTCAAAACACTTAATTAAACAATTCGTTTGATTACCTCTAATCATGCTGAATTAATCTTCTTAGCTCTGCCCTTACATTAGTCAGGAAAGGCTGGGCTAGGATGTGGTAATACATTCTCAGATTAGCCAAGTCTCAGCGGCTATACCGGCCCAGGTTATTTCTCATTTAGAGTCTATAACTTTACAAAATCATGAAGTGAGAAATCCAAGTTTCTTACAAAGTATAGTTTGACCCTTCACCTGAGGCCTCTGTGTATTCCTATGTAACAGAAAACAAACAACTGGCTTTCCTTGCAGGTACCCATTTATATGCTTTGGGTTAAAGGCGATCTTTCCCAGTCTGCCTTAGAAAATAGTCATATTGGTTCTCTAGGTTCATGGAGACTGGAAATTCATGAGGATGCTAGAAATTCAGTATAAAACCTTCTTGTGAGTGTTAATATTCAATGTAAAATATTCAATGTCACCAGTAAGTTCCCTTGACATGCAAAAGGTTCCCGAGAAAGTTAAAGAGAGAAAAATCTTTAGGCAGTACTTTCCCATAAGACGCCAACTTGGCTAGCTAAACCTTAAAACTCAAATGCAAGAAAGCAGCTTTAGAAGTTGCTGCTGAGAAAGTTAGATAAGAGATCTCATTAGTAGACAACACAGTATGGGTAGTTTCAGAAAGAGCTCTGTGAGAGCGAATGGTTGCTAATCCAAGCTCTAACATATTTTTGGTTAGATCATGTTAAATTTATGAATAACAAATGAGTGAATGGTCAAAATAATCTATGTATATCTTTAAATATATATTTTAATTGAAATAGAGTTATATCACACTTCTTCCTCCCTTTTCTCCCGTCAGTTCTTCCCAGCTACCTACCCTTGAGCTTTCTCATGTCCCCCCAATTCTCAAATTAATAACCTCTATTTCTTTTATTATTATTGTTATATACATACATACATATGTATGTATGCAAAGTAATAAATAATACATATATATGTATGTTTGTATATTTGTATGTCTATGTACAAATAGATAAATACAACCTACCAAGTCCGGTTTTGCTGTTTTGTTTGTGTGTATGTGGTTTCAGGGCAAACACCCTGCTTTGGACAACCAATGAAGCGATTTATCTCTGGAAGAAGCTAATTCACATTTTTCCAACAGTTGTTAGTTGCCAGTATCTTTTTAATTTTTGTTTAAGGTGGAGACCCCTAATTTTCCCCCTTCCATGCTAAAATATCCATTGATGTAGCCATTGTTCTGGTCTTGTTTACAAAGTCATTTCTAGGACAAATGGATTCACAGCCGACTTTCTCCCCTCACACCTAAGTGTAAGGCCTTTCTAATGTCTGTTTTCTACAAAACAAGCCTGATTGTATGACTTGACCATTTTCACATCAAAACTTTTATGAGCTGTAGAACTATAGTCACACACCCTTCAGTATGATAATCCTACTGGTTTAGTCAATGCAAATATTCTCAGTGAATAGAATAGAGACCTTTTGGGGTCTATGATGGCTTTTAAGGCTTCAGGAGAAGTTCTATGAGGTCAAAACCATGCACAAGGGAAAGAAATATATTGACAGACTGATTTGGTTTAATATCATGTAATATGAACACTGTTAATTCAAGTTTAAAAATTGTATATTAAGCGTGAATGTACTATTGATGAAAAACATCTGGATTATTGGAAAGAACTCTTTTATGACTGTGAACCAGTGGAAACTTGTTTCAATTCATATACTATGCTGAAAGCAACAAATTGCAATGAACTGAATGATGTAGCAATTTGCCAAATTCAGCTGTGGTCCATTAATCCAGTCATGAACAAGATTAGCAAAAATATAAAATGATGCTCTTGTCAGTACAATTTTTGATGTTATACTTATTTTTCAGAAAAGAAGCTAGCTATACTAGAGTGGTTTGTTATTTTTAAATGACATGGGAAATCGCTCCAGTTTTGCTTTCTATTATAATACAATTAGTGTTTAACTTAATTATGTATTCTCTAATATTGTGCATATAGCAGTAGATACAATGCACATAAAATATCCCTGGGTCCTTCAGTAATGTTCAGTACTGTAAGAATATTCTGTGACTTAAAATGATGACTAATTTAGAGAGTAAATATAACATTTGGCTTGGATATGATCTGCCCTTCAATTTGAGGTGCATATTTTTCAAGACACATATTGAAGAGAACAGCAATACTTCTGTATTCAGATTAGGGAATATATAGTTACCTGCTGGATGCCTTTTCCTAGTGTGATGAATATAGTTACCTGACAATTATACATATTCTCCTTCTTTTACTAAGAATAACAGTTTCTGTTGCTGTCTTAGAGTTTTATTGCTGTGAACAGACACCATGATCAAGGCAAGTCTTAAGACAGCATTGAATTGGGACAGGTTTAGAGGTTCAGAGGTTCAGTCCATTATCATCAAGGCAGGAACATGGCAGCGTCCAGGTAGGCATGGTACAGGAGGAACTGAGAGTTCTACATCTTCATCTGAAGGCTGCTAACAGATTATTGATTTCCAGGTAGCTAGGGTGAGGGTCTTAAAGCCCACACCCTCAGTGACACACCTACTCCAGCAAGGCCACACCTACTCCAACAGGGCCATACCTTCTAATAGTGCCACTCCCTGAGCTGAGCATATACAAACCATAACAGTTGGGGTTCCTGCTAAAAGGTAAATGCTAAGAACGGAGGCCCCTTTGACCATCAGTCAGATCCAGATGATAAAACAGATGTAACTGGGAGCTACTCCACAGCTACTCCTTGAGAAGGGTTCTGTGGATGATGAGAATTTCAATGATTTCCCTCTTTTCTCTGGTTCATCTTTCTCTTTTCACTTCCTGTCCTTTCCATTCAATATAGATTGATGATATATAATCCAGAATGCTGTACTCCCAACACAGGGGCAAGTTGCATACTGTAAGGTTGGGAGGGGAGACATAGATACTATTACATCAGAGGAGTAATCTGGGATGGCATGACCAATGTGCTTTTGTTGTCAGTGTCTGAGTGTGCGTGTGTGTGTGTGTGTGTGTGTGTGTGTGTGTGTGTGTGTGTGCGCGCGCGAGCGCGCATGCGGAGACCTGAATTTGACATTTAACGACATCCTCCATAATTATCCACTTTATTCATCAATTCCGGCTAGTCTAGCTAGCTAGCTTGCCTCAGGGCTCTCTGTCGCAGTCTCCCTAGAGCTCGGATTAACGGTGGATGCCATGTGTCCCTGAGTTTTACAAGGGTTTTAGAGATACAAACTTTGGTCTTCATACGTGCACTGTCATAAGTCACTCCTTGAGTTGTCTCCCCAACTCATTGATTGCCTTTATTTACAAAAAAGTTTTCATTATATTGGATCAAGCCCAGCTCAGTGATTTTGTTTTGGCTTGGTAAACTCTGTGAAGATTAAGTTTCTAAATAAGGCTACATTTTGCTCTGGGGAGTTAGGACATTTATATATATTTCTGGGAGTGTCACTTTTCAAATCATGACAGCACTCAAAGCCACACAGATGTTAATTGGCAGCATTTGATAATCCGATCTTTTAATTTTTACTGCAATTTGTTTTCTTCTCCAGCAGCAGTTTTCATTTTTAGTAGTAGAATCTATTGTGGAAAATAATGGATGTCATCATGACACTTCTTACGCGACTTAGTTACAATTGGTTTTTGTTTTTTTTTTGCATATGTTGATCCTTCCTTGTATATCTGGGGCAAAGCCTACTTGACCAGGGTGGATGATTTTTTTTTTTTAATTTTTATTAGTTCTTTAAGGACTTCTCATTGTGTTCTGTTCATATTCCCCCCTCTCCTAACTCCCTCTAACACACATCCCAGCTTTCTTATTTACCCAAGTTTCTGTCATATTCTTTTTTAACACATCAAGTTTAATTAGTATTCCCTGTGTATTTCTCATGTGTGACCTTCCAATAGAGTATTGGCTTATCAGGAACAGCACTGTTTGTATTTTTTTATATATATATTATAACCACATCACTTTTTTCTTCCCTATTGTACTCCAAGCCCTTTCATATATCCCTCCTTGCTTGATTTCAAATCCATGTCCTCTTTTATGATTGATCATTGTTAAATGCATATATGTTCATATATATACATATATATCCACATATCCACATACACATACATAGACATATATTCCTGCTCAGTATATATAATGCTACTTGAGTGTATGTTTGCAGAGCTCAGCGTTTGGTACTGGAAAGCCAGTTGCTGTGCTCTGTTCTAGGGGAGGCCATTTCTTCTGCTCACACTTTCCTTAGTTGCCTTCTTGTAGCTCTTTACATCCGGCCTCCCGCTCTTTGCGATACCTACTATGTCATGTCTGTGGTTCTTGTTCAGCTCACGTTTTAGGCAGTCATGTTAGCGAGACTTTATGAGTCTATCTTCTGACATTCCAAGGAAATACAATGGCACAGTAAACTCCCTGAGCCTCTGGCCTTACAACCTTTCTACCCCCTTTCCCACAGTATTCCCTGAGACTTAGGTGAGGAAGGTTTTGAGTATGTATTAGAGTAGGATCCACACTTTTACATTTTGGTTGGTTGTAGCTTTCGGTAATGATCTCCATTTGTTGCAAAGCTAAGTTTCCTTGATGATAGGAGAAGGCTATACTTACCTGTGGGTGTGAGGGGAAACCTTTAGAATTCAGAGTACCATGAAAGCAAGTCTTCAGGAAACAGGCATTTGGGTTGGTTCCTGCTCAGGGCATGCTCAGCCCTGTATCTGAGGTGCATTGTGTCTTCAGCAATAGGGACTTACCTTCCTCCTCTAGCAGCTATCAGTTGACAATATCTTCTTAGCTAGAGGTGATATCCTGCCCAACTCCCTTCTAAATGCTGGGATTCCATCTGGCTTGAGATTGCATAGGTTCTATGTGTTCTATCGCAACCACTGTGAGCTCATATGTGCAGCCTGCCTGTGATATAAAAGATATTGTGAAAGAAAGGCAAATAATGGAACAGGAACACTGAAATTTGGATAGAGGATAGGAGAACAAGGAAGAGGAGGGAATACAAGGAAAAAATATATATGTTCTAGCATATTCAATGAGGAGGTCAAGTGGAGTTTTAACCCTAAAATTAGGTGACAATGCCCCTACTAGATACCACAGGCTAACAATGAAAAGGTTTAGTGCCAGGAATAGGCTATCTCTTTTGGAGTTGTTTGTCTATAAGGTTTCATAGATTTCCAAATATTAAATACTATTGCCAGTATTCTTGGATACCTATCAGAATTGGATAGTAAGATCCTATTGCTAATGATACTATATACTTCAGTCAAGCATGGATTTATCAAGCTAGCATTAACCTAAAATCCTCACTCCTATTGGCTAGTACTGAGAGATGCTAAGCACTCTACTAAAGGTCAATGATCTGTTTCATGTTTGCTTGCATTTGTTTTGCAAGGTTTCTGTTGTTAATTGTTGCATCTATGTTTTAGTTGAGATTTACTTTGTGTGCCAATATGTGCTCTATTTTAGAGAAACTTCCAGGGAATAGTTCATCTCTGAAATCACCGAGCTTCAATATTCCCATGTTTAATTTTTTTGTTTTTATGACCAGTCCACTGGTGTAACTGGAATACTGAAGTGAGTTGCTAATACTTGGTTGGCATAATCTGTGGGTTAATGCCTAATGGTGTTTGTTGTATGAAATTTGGTGCCCTGAGCTTGGTATATATGTGTTTAGAATTGTAATACCATCTTTGTTGATGGTTCTCTTGCTCAGTTTGAAGTGACTTTCTTCGTATGTTATGGTTAGTTTTAGCTGGAGGCCTCTTGTCAGATATTAGAATAACAATGACTATTTGTTTTCTGGTTCAATTTTCTTAAGATACTTCCTATTATCCTTTCACTCCAAGACATTGTCCATCCTTAAACATGAGATGTTTTTCTTGTTCATCACATTTTCTAATCTAGTATGTTACTTTGTGTTTTTAATTGTTAAATCAAGTCTATTAACATTCAGAGATATTACCGAAGTGTGTGTGTTAATTGATGCCATTTTATGCATTTTTTGTGCTTTTGCTTTTATTCTTTTTTAGTTTGCACAGCTATTTTATTCTGATTTCATTTGCCCTACCTACACCTCCCCCAGCCTCCATTGTCTTTGGTCTGTTTATCCTTCTTTTTGATTCAAATTCATTCATACACAATTCTCTATAGGGCTGGTTTGATGGTTATGAATTCATTTGACCTATTTTTAAAATCACAGTATGTTTTTCTTTCTCCTTCAATTATGATAGCTTATTTTACAGAGTAAATATGGGTTTCCATCTGCATTTTGTTTTTAAGAATTTGAATATTGTTGCTCCAAGCTCCTTTGGGTTTTGCAGTTTCAGTTCACAAAACTGCTGTTATTCTGATGGGCATCCTTTCTTTGCAACTTGTCCCTTCTCTCTTGAAGCTTTTGTGCTGTGTATTAGTGTTTTAACAGCATGTCATGGAGAAGATTTCTTCTCCGGCCCTGTCTGTTTGCTGTTCTACCTCTCACACCTAAATGGGCATCTCTTTCCCTTGAGTTGAAATTTTTCTTCTATGATTTTATTGTTGATGTTCTATGCCTTTGATCTGGAAATCTTTTCCTTCTTCCATGATCTTAATTTATAGACTTGATGCTTTCTTCATGTCCAAAAATTCCTGAATATTTAAATCATAAGGTATTTTTAAATTTCATCATTTTATTTTGTTGAATGATCTTATCCCTCTACTTTGTCATATGCCCTGATATTCTGTCATCTCTGTGATCCATGAAGCTTTCCACTGAGGTTTTCGTTAGAGTTACTAATGGTTTTTATTTCCAGCAGAGTTTCAGTTTGACTTTCCTTCAATGTTTCTACCTCTTTATTGAAATCAAGTTTTATATTCCACACTGTCTTCATCAATTCATCAGCAATTTGTTTGTGTTTCCTTGCACTTCAGTCAATTTATTCCTGTCTTTTTAAAGTTTCTTCAGGTTTTCATTTCTGTCATATTCAAATTCCCTGAGCTCTTTGAGCATGTTTGTAATGGTGCATTTGAATTCTTTTTTGAGTTTCTTCTAAGTCATTTTCATTTGGGACCATTACTGTGGGAATGGTTTGGGAGTTAATTTTTTTTTTTTTTTTTTTTTTTTTTTTTTTTTTTTTTTTTTTTTTTTTTTTTTTTTTGTTTGTTAGATTGTCTGTATTTCTGCAATGGGACTCAAGCAAAGCACTCAAGCATCTGGAGTTAGGTTGATATAAGGCCATGCAGCGCTCACAGACAGCCACAATGGCTAAAAAGCCATTCACTCAGCCCTCTATTTTAAATTTTCACCTGCCTTTGCTTTCTGAGGAAAAACAAAGGGGGAAGACAGGGGAGCCACAGGGTGCAATGTGCCCCTCCTGTCACCCAGCTAAGCCCAGGAAAACTGCACCCGAGGCTGTGCTCCCCCTACAGGAACACCTAAATCCTGCTTTTCAACCCAAAAGTTACTTGCTTCTTTATTTAAATGCCTATTTTCTCTCTAGCATTCATGATATATGACCAAAAAATTTTTCAACTTGTTTAAGATTTCTTTCAAGGTGCAAAAGTCATCTAATCTACTTCCACAGGTCTAATCAACTGGGCCTACTACAATCATCCAATCCTTAATGAGCAACCAGTTTCCTTTTACAGACAAACTGTTACTGCTTACCCCAGACACAATTAACATGATATTTTCTTCCTCAGCCCATCCATACCTTCCAGGACTAAATTCCTTAAACACCCTAACTTTTCTAGGACCCTAACAGTGCACAGTGATGTAAGCAAACCATTGCAGGCATAACTCTTGCTATCCACCCTGGGCAGACATCCTCTGCTGGGGTTCTGCTCCTCTGTCACAGTGACTCTACAGGTCTATCTCACATGGTGCCTGCTGCCACAGATCCACCTGAGACAGTGCCATCTCCTGAGACCTACAGACAGCAAAGCTGCCTTCCTCCAAAAACCTCATCTTACTGAAGATTCCCGAGACACACACTGAAACCCCACAGAAGACAGACTTGGGACCTTCCAGCCACAGATGAACTCTCTTGCCAAAGCCAAATGGCTGCTGAACTTGGGGAAGTTACATGATAGTAAGGAAAACATAATGTCTATCTGGATTAATTAATTGCTGTTCAAAACTGATGTTATTATCCTCAAATTGTACCACCCATGGGACAATGAATTGATTGTACAATCTCTTGCCTTCCCAACCCTTACCCATAGCCCTCCTCAGTACTCTGGCTATGTTGTGCTACTTCTATAGGCTATGTGTTTTCTACTGATACTTCCACTTTTATGAATTAGTATTATTGATTTGAGCGGATGAACCAAACAGCAGACCACACCAGGTTGATTCTACGTGAGAGGTTTATTTAGCAGGAATGGGGAGCGGCGAAGCAGGTAGAAGAGTAGAGAAGAGAGAGAGAGGGGAGGGGGGGGATTCCTTAATTTATAAGGAAAGTGACGTCACACCACTGAGGGTGGGGACTGAGCCAGGTGTGTTGTGGGATTGAGGATCGTTGTCCTGGCAACGCAGATCCAGAGTCACATGGTTCGGTCAGGTGCTAACATCCACCCCACCCTAAATTTTCACCACAAATGACATAATCACACCAGTGACCTCCCTTCTTCCTTCTTATAAAAACAAAAGGGGGATTTGTGGGACAATGGTTTATGCACAGACAGCCTTGTCTCCAGTCAAGTTGAGGTCTTGAACCCCGGTAGGATCCAGTGGTGCTAATTTCTAACTACATGAGATGGAAGGTGTTCCCTCATGTCTCCTGGACCCCTGGTTCCTGTCAAAGTTACTGCCTCCACAGCCCCCACAGGAGAGGCTCATGGCTAGCAGTCACATAGACAATGTCCCAAGCTTCTGGCCTTCTGGCTAGACTCCTCCCCATAGTTACCTAGCAACAGCAAGATAGCGGCCCACTATAAGAGGGGCTGTTTGGCCCCTCCTCGCTTTTACCTTGCTCTTTTTAAGCTCTCTTACTCTCTAACTCTCTTTCTCTCTTTCCCTTCCCCCTTTTCTCATCTTGGCCATGACTGCTCTCTCTCTCTCTCTCTCTCTCTCTCTCTCTCTTTCTCTCTTTCCCCCTGCCTTTCTACAATAAAGCTCTAAAACCATAGACTGTCACGGTTCATCAAGGCCCGAACTAAAGACACTCTCCTGTTTGGGAACCACCCAGCACCCCCTTCTCCCCCTGCCCTCTTCCTGTATCTCTGGGGGCAAATGCCACCCCGGAACCACTATTCTGTTCTCAGCTCCTCTGCTGTACCCAGTGTGGGATGCCAAAGACTGAGAACCTGGTACCGGGGGCTGCCATTTGTCCACCCCCTGCTATGTGGGGTCAGTGAATTCACATAGCCAGATGCCCACCCAGGGCTGCATGGAAAGTGTCCGGCAGTCCTCCCACATCTGCCTGCCCAGAGCACAGAAACTCTGGCCAGACTCGGGCTCTCTCCCTCCCCTCTCTTCCCATATACCCACAGCCCCACAATTGTCAGCACATATGCATGTACATGAATGGCATGCATATTTGCATGTGCACTACTTGTATGCCTGATGCTTACAGAAGCCAGATCTAGGTGTCAGATCTCCTGGAACTGGAGTTAAAGATGGTTGTAAGCTATTGTGTAAGTGATACGAACTGAATCAGGTCCACTGTGAGAGCTACGTGTTCTATTAACAGCTGAGACATCCTTTTATTCTAGCCCTTGAATTTAATTTTTTTCAATAATCATCCTACATGGATTTTAGAATAAGATATTTTAAAGCTACTATATAATTACTCCAGTAGTTCATCCAAGGAACAAATTATTTAGTTAATAATAAAGTACATGAAGACATAGGTTCTGTATTTTCTAAGAGAACTTTCTATACCATATAAATTATAATCAATGTATAGAATTCTATTATTTGTGATCTCTACTTTTTATCATGCTCTTTTCAAAGCTAAGCATACAAATATTGACAATGTGCCTTCATATCTAATAATAACTTCTGCTTCATGAACATGATGCTTCTTAGAGAAGTTTTAAATTGTACAACCACAAATATACACAGAGTGGAGATTATGTATAAATAGTTGTGATGAATAATTGATCTAGATTTTTCTCCATAAGAATACATTATTTATAATAACTGTCACAGGTAGGTTTTTTTTCATTTGGGGATTTCCTTAAACAAACAGTATATGAGCTGACTTCATCTTCAATGGTATAAATATAAAATAACATGAATGCTTGGTGTTCAACACATTTTAAAGCTGAAATTTATATATACCCTTGCTCTGCGAGATGCTGGATTCATAAAAACAGTACAATTAAAGCTGTAGCACACATCTCCAGCCCCATACATGCTATTAGACTTGATGTCAATAAGTGCACATAAAAAGGCAATTGGGTTAGCTAAAATCATTAGGAGAAAATAACCAAAAGCTCTGTATCCAACTTTGGGAGAATATTGATTTCCACCTGTATTATTGGAATCAATTTGGTACTGTACCTAGTCTACAGAATAATTTGTGGGCATGGAGTTGGTTTAGTGTTTCATCATCAGCAGGGGAATTGATAAATGTGATTAGAGAAATTGATTCCTACAGAAATGCATTCCATAGCATACCATAGAGAAAACTCTAACAGAGACTCTTGCTCAACAGGATGTGTAATTTTAGGTATTACCATTCCTTGCATTAGCTAAGTTACCCTCATCCATCCACCGAAGTTATTGAAAATTCCCCATATCTTACTTGTTCATTTTTAGAGGAATAATTAATGAATACAGAGTCCTCTAGAAATTTAATCTGCTATGTAATTACTAAAATCATCTCTTTCTATTTGATAAAATATTCTATTTATTGCAATAAACTAATTTTTAAAAAATCTTGTTACTTTAAAAAAAAACAAAAAAGCTGTAACATTAAATGTTAATAGGGTCTTTCTTCACAAACATTTAAATTTTATGTACTTTGATCATCAATGTTGGAAGAGCAGCCAAGCCTTTATAGTCTCTACTAGAGACTGGCCCATGAATTTGTAAACATGTTTGATACCACTAAATTGGATTTGCTTTTCTGTGTAATCGCCCATGTAGTGTGTGCATATAGAGGCCAGAAGACATCAACTGTCTTTCTCTGTTGCCATCAGCCTTATCTACTTGGAAACTGGGTCTCTCACCAAGCCTGGAACTCACTGTTCAACTAGACTAGCTGACCAATGATCCTCTAGGACTCCTTCAGTCTCCATGTTTCCAGTGGCTATATTCTACTGCACTCAGGTTTATGTAGGTGCTAGGTAACCTGAGCTCAGCTCCTCATGTCTATATACCACATTCTTTCCCATAGAGTTATTTCTTCTACCTCCATTGCTACCAAGTTCTACTTCATCTCTCTAAGCTTCAATTCTCCAAGTGGATTTTGATTTTTTATTTGATAGAGACACAGAAAAGACTTATCTATATTGAATGTTTTAGTCTTGTTGGTGTCTTCATATTTTTTAATTGTCAAATTGACACAACCTAGAGTTATCTGAGAAGAGAAAATCTTAACTGAAAAATAGTCTCTATTAGATTAGCCTGTAGGCATGACTGTGGGATGCCACTTTGCTTTGGGTGATGATTTATGAGGAAGGGTACAGGCGACTGTGGCTGTCCCCACTTCTGTGCAGGTGAGCCAAAGGTGACAAAGAAAGCTAGCTGAGCAGGACTCCCTAAAATTTCCACTGTGGTTTTTGCTTCCAGTTCCTGCTTAAACACCTGCCAATACTTACTTCTGTGATGGAAATGTAAGCTGAAATAAAACTTTTCCTCTGCTAAGTTGTTTTTGGGTGGAAACCTTTTCATCATAGGAACAGAAAAGCAAGGTAATACAGTTGGCATTGCAAAACTTTCTTCTACAAAGCTCCTATAGAGAGATGAATATTGACTATTAAAATGTTTAGTTGTGCTAGGTATGGTGGCTCTTGCCTGAAACCAAAGCATTTAGAAGGCTGAGGCCAAAGAATCATAGAGTATGAGAGCCTAGCCTGGCGTATGAAGCAAGATAGTCACTTAGAGATTTTTTTCACTTATCATCTTAAAAATAATTCTTCCTCATATGATAGTTTCGACAAGTTTTGGAACAAAATATTTTGTTATGAAATATAATTAAATATGTATTCGTTAGAGATTTTGTTATACTACTAAATACTATATTAGCTGTTAAAGCAATAACTGTCAGAAACATGTGTTCACAAGAGAACACATGAATGAAACTAAATAAATATATTTATTAATAAAAGAGACTTAAATAACTGTATTCTGCTTAAAATATAGATACAACTATATATATAATATATAAGTACATTGAGATTATATATATATATAAGTACATTGAGATCCCCCCTAATCAAAGTGAAATTATTGCTGCAATAGAAGACAATAGGATTACTTTTAAGGTAGCGTTGTTTATGACTACTCAAATCATACATAGATTTGTCTCTTAAAGGATGGCCTTATAGTTGATATTGGGGAGCTAAGAAATCTATAATATAGAATCAGCCAAAAATAATAAGAAAAATGATTGTAGCTGATAATTTTTGTATTTTAGCACAAAGCAGCATTTTAACATACCAGTACATATGTATCCAAATGTCCATTCAGAATCCTAGAACAAACAAAAAAATTAAAACAATGACAACTTCTGAAGAAAATGATCCCAGGAAATTCCAACAATAAGCTCAACTGAAAAAGGGGAATCTAAAAATTAAAAGCATAGCTTAGGAACACTCATTCACATTGCCTGGTAATTTCTGGCTTCTATTGAATCTAGGAGGCTGGTAACTGAAAGGCATAATATTATTTTGTGCATAACTAAATAAGAAATAATAATACCAATTATTAATTATGGCAATCTCAGAAATAAAAAGGGGACATGGACTATCGAAAGACAGGAGTATATAAGCAAGGCAATCATTTGTGGATGCTAAATATTGCTCAGGGAACATTATCAACAACAAGAAGCACACTTATTAGTGGATGTGTCTGTGTACACACTTGTGTTTGAGCACATGTGTATGTGTCTATATGCATGTATATGTGTGTGCTTGTGTGTTTCTATATGTTCAGAGATATGTCTGTGTTCATCCACATGTGAGACTGTGTATTCAGTTGAAATTCTTCCAAATGATCCAAACCCTTTGAACAACTATATAAATAGTGTAACATTACAATATAGCACAAAATAAACACTTATAAATTTATATTAGTATAAAGGACTGAATAAATAAATGGAGGAAAAGAAAACAAACAAAAACCAGACAACAAAACCAAAATACAGTTCTACAAGAAAACCCCAAATAATGTATATAAAAGCCCTGTTTCAAGGAAGAATAACTCTCAGCTTCTTAATGTGGGGTGTGTCTAGTGACCCTTTCAAAAAAATGTTACATGAAGGGTAAATTTGTAGTAGGGCAACCTAACAACATCACATTAGCCAGGTGACTGGGCTCAGCATCGTCAGAGTTGTCACGAGGGACCTCTGTTCTGGCTAGTTTTGTTTCGTGTTTCTTTGTTTTTGTTTTTGTTTTTGTTTTTATGCCAACTGGATACAGTCATCTGGGAAGAAGGAATCTCAATCATGCCTCTTCCATAGGATTAGTCTGTAGGCTTCCATAGGATCAGTCTGTAGGCTTCCATAGGATCAGTCTGNGGCTTCCATAGGATCAGTCTGTAGGCTTCCATAGGATCAGTCTGTAGGCTTCCATAGGATCAGTCTGTAGGCTTCCATAGGATCAGTCTGTAGGCAAGTCTGTATATTTTCTAGAAGAATGTGGGGAGGGCCCTGCCCATTGTTGGTAGTACCACTACTCAGCTGTGGTCCTGAAAACTAAAAGGAAGCAGGCCTAGGAAGGGATCAGGACCAAGTAAACAGCACCCATCCATGGCCTTTGCTTCAGTTCCTGCCTCCATGGTACTGCCCTGCAAGAGTTCCTGCCCTCATATTGTCTCTTAAGGATGTACTTACACGTTATAAGGAAAAATAACCTCTTTCCTTCCCAAGTTATTTTTGGTCATGGTATTTCATCCTAGCAGTATAAATTCTAGCTAAGATAAGCCCCATTATGTCTATGCTTTCTCCCCAACGCCTTGAATGCCAGTACAACCGTGGGGAAAAACATTGTAATCCCAGTGAAGGGGCATTTTATAGTATCCCTAAGAAGAACTCCTTAAAACCCTCAACATTATTTTTAAAAAGTCAAAGGCTGCGTGAGAAAGAATCACAGGTGATAAACGTAAGGAGGTAAATGACAGCTGAATGTAATGTGGCATTCTCAAGGGGACACTGAAGAAGATAGATCACATTGTGTTAAAAAGTCTATAGAAACATAAATGCAGAGTGGGGGCTAGCTAAGAATTAATCATAATAATTGGTTATAACAAATATGCCATACTAGTAAAGAATATTAATAACAGGCAAATTGCTATGTGGTAATCCTCTATTTCTTCTGCACTTATTCTTTCGAACTAAAATTATTCTAAAAATTTTAAATATGCACTGAAGACTCAACGAAATAATAATATGTAAAGCACCAACTGTGAATAACGAATTTTAGCTTACCAATCTCAATAAAAACAACAACAACAACAAAAACCAAAAAAGACTGTGCTATAATAACATTAACTTCTGTATTTGCATCTAACTAACCCTTAATGAATTTGTCAAGGATAATTAATGAACATGCTATTTCATGCTGTGAACCTAAATAAAAGAGATAGTACTTACATTCCTTGTTACTGTTTTGTCTTCCGAAGTGTCATTCTGGCCATTTATTTATTTAATGATTACACCAAGCCCATGAGAACTAAGCTTTCCTTCTTTCTTTTTTTTTTTTTAATGAAAAATAAGCTAAGACAGTTCAGGTGCACAGGCCAGCCATTCCTAGCACTCAGGAGGTATAAGCGACAGGATAAGCGAAGTAAATCCATGATCCAAACCAATTGTTTACCTCAGACTGGATAACTTACACAGTAACAATGATTTTTCTGATTGTTCCAGAGATCAAGGTGTTGACAGCATTTAATTATTTGATGACTTCCCTCTGGGTTGTATTTAGTTCCCCTAATTTCTTCAGAGTATGAAGACATTAGTTACATTACATCAGAGTGCACAGGAGTGACCCTGTTTCAACCTTATTAAAGAATCTATCTCAAAATACAGTCATATTCTGAAGCACTGAGATTCAGAACATTATCATAAGGAAGACTAGTTCAGCAGTTATCAGCATTTACTTTCTGCCCTGAAGTTTCCCCCAGTGATAGAGGTATAATTTTAGTGAAGGTCTTTATTACTCTAAGTCCATACTGACTTCTTCTATTATCATCATTGACATTAGCTATGGATGGTATATACTTTTATAATAGTTTATTCATAGAGGAAATTTTATCCTCTAATATTTTTTGCATTATGTATTAATCTATAGACAACATTTGGTTTTAAAATGGTATCTGGTAGTATAGTGATATAGCAAATTCTGATCAGATAGGCTTAGATTTATTCAATTTTCTGTTGTTATAGACTTATGCCCCTCTTCCCCTATTTGGGAATGCATTAAATGAGAAAATACAGAAAGACACAAATCCTGAACCAAAATGCCATGAGCTTATTCAGAGAGAATATTATCAAATGGTTCTGTTTTGAAGTTAAATACAAATAAATACAGGAAGTGTTTGGGGAAGTGTTCTTTAAAAAATGTGGAAATAGTCAGCATGATGCGTGATGGCACACACCTGTAATTCCAGCACTTGGGAGGCAGAGTAAGGCAGATCTCTGAATTTGAGGCCAGCCTAGTCTACAGACTGAGTTTCAGGACAGCCTGAACTAAACAGAGAAACCCTGTCTCAAAACAGAAGCAAAGCAAGCAAAAGAATGTGGAAGTAAAGGAAATATGATGGCCTATGGAGTTTAATGTCAAAGTAATCATATAACAGATAAGAACAACAATGCCACTTGCAGCAGCAGGGGTTGATGTGATCCAACCAGAGCTATTACTATAGATGAAGAAAGGATGCATCACTGGGAAGTAGGGATTACACGGCCCATGAGAGCGGAGGAGATGAAGTTATAGAGCCTATCTGGGCTCTGACAGGAAACAGGATTTAGCTCAGTACATTGTTTAAATCTTAACATCCAATTGTGTCCAGTTAAAACAGAAATAATCTAAATCTTCATCTACAAAGACCTGTTTTGTGACTCCCTTGAGTTTTCTCAGACATATTGGCCTAGTAATTCTTCAGAAACAACATACTTCCAAATCCACCTCTCCCATGCACCTGTACTTACAAGATGTATTTCATGACTAAAGTGTTTGTGTTGTGATTGAATTAAGTATATATTCAGTTGTTCTCAGCAGAGAGCAAATTTAAATATTATGTGCATTTGTAAATATGATAGCTATAAACTTTTCAATATTTCTAATGGCAGATTATAGGAGGCCACAATACTGATGAAAGACTGGACATTTGATTGTAAATAGGATTTTCTAGACCCGGTAGGTGGAAAGAATTATTTTTCTTTGAAGGAAATAACTTTTTATCATGGTAATGTTGAAGGATGATTCCTATGACATGTTCATTGGGGGGATGTGGCTTTTAAAAGTCTTACATCGGTATAATTGTTCATATCTTCTTACTTTTCTGTGTTGACTTCATCATTCCCATGGTATTGACCTTTTAAACTATGTGCCTTTGACTCTTTGAATTTATAATTTTTTTATCTTAATAAATATTGCAAAAATGTAGAAAGAAAAATCTTAACCTCCCAATGCCAAGCTCCTAGTTGTGGGATTAATACCTTAGTCTGAATCTTGAGCCAGAAAACAGTCACAAATTCAAGTGTGCTTTTGTGTCTGAGGAACCCTTTCAACTGATGGTAGTGTGGTGCAGATGTGCCTGCGAGATAGTATGGTGTAGCATGTCAGCTGTTACTTGTATTTCTAAAACAATTAATTATGCTGAACTGTGCATCTATGATCCATACACTTGAAAATTCAGCTTCTCTTTCTAAAAGGATATAAGACCAGTCTTACACTTTAAATTTAATCTATGAACTTTAAGATTTGTAGTTGTCAACAAATGAAAATGCAGAATGGCCAGAAAAGGGGTAGGTTTATCCCAGTTACAAATTGAGATGTGCTATAAATAGAGTATGGACCCTCCAATAAGATACTTATGGAGTAAACATAAGGCTCCCTTTCTTCCCTGCAAGCCTAGCTGATCATAATAGTCTAAACTCTGGCATTTCTTTATGCTATCTGAGATGAACTTGGGAGTGGATATTAACTTGAGAGTCCCGGTCTACCCAGCTACATTGCTTCTATTAGCACAAGGGGAGATGCACAGAAGGACAATCACTGTGAATGGACTGGTTCAAAACCTTGTCTTTTCTTTGGACTGATGACATTTAGGAACAATGAGTGCCAGTGAAGAGTAGTCATTCTCTTGTCCATCTTAGGAGCAAGGCTGAGGTTATCAGAAGACAGATTAACAAAGGGGAGGTGATAGATTTTTAAATGCAATTTTATTTATATATTCAGGCATTCTTTTTTGTTTTATATTGTTTGTTTTAAACAGTGCCTCATGCCCCATCTACCCTTGAACTGGCTTCTATCAGGACCTTCCCTATCTTTCCCCCAAATCGTGGGCCCATCCCACATGACATACAATGATCCCATTCAGCCAGATCTAACCCCACTTTCCAGGCTTGGACCAGGAAGCACATCCTGTACAATAGCTCAGTCCCCTCCTGACTTCTTTCCATCCAAACCATGTCTAGCCTCTAGATGGAGTCTGCTGGAGCAGGTGCTTCTTCTTCTTCCCTGACCTGCTTTGATACTATCAGACTTAGAACTAACAAAATATTCAACATCCTTAATCATCAGGGAAATGCAAATCAAAACAACCCTGAGATTCCATCTCACTCCAGTCAGAATGGCTAAGATTAAAAATTCAGGTGACAGCAGATGCTGGCGAGGTTGTGGAGAAAAAGGAACACTCTTTCATTGCTGGTGGGATTGCAAGCTGGTACAACCACTCTGGAAATCAGTCTGGCGGTTCCTCAGAAAATTGGACATAGTACTACCGGAGGACTCAGCAATACCTCTCCTGGGTATATACCCAGAAGATATTCCAACTTGTAATAAGAACACATGCTCCACTATGTTCATAGCAGCCTTATTTATAATAGCCAGAAGCTGGAAAGAACCCAGATGTCCCTCAATAGAGGAATGGATACAGAAAATGTGGTACATTTATACAATGGAGTATTACTCAGCTATTAAAAATGATGAATTTATGAAATTCTTGGGCAAATGGATGTATCTGAAGGATATCATCCTTAGTGAGGTAACCCAATTACAAAAGAAGAAGTCACTAGCTATGTACTCACTGATAAGCGGATATTAGCCCAGAAACTTAGAATACCCAAGATACATTATGCAAAACTCAAGAAAACCAAGAATGAAGACCATTGAGTGGATACTTCATTCCTCCTTAGAATAAGGAACAAAATACCCATGAAAGAATATAGGTACAGAGACAAAATTTAGAATTAAGATGAAAGGATGGACTATCCAGAGACTACCCCATCCGGGGATCCATCCCATCATCAGCCACCAAACCCAGATACTAATGCACATGCCAGCAAGATTCTGCTGAAGGGACCCTGATATAGTGGCCTCTTGTGAGGCTATGCCAGTACCTGGAAAACACAGAAGTGGATGCTCACAGTCAGCTGTTGGATGGAGCACAGGGCCCCCAATGGAGGAGCTAGAGAAAGTACCCAAGGAGCTGAAGGGGGCTGCAACCCTGTAGGTGGAACAACAATATGAACTAACCAGTACCCCCTGAGCTCGTGTCTCTAGCTGCATATGTAGCAGAAGATGGCCTAATCGGCCATCATTGGGAAGAGAGGCCCCTTGGTCTTGCAAACTTTATATAACCCAGCACAGGGGAAGGCCAGGGCCAAGAAGTGAGAGTGGGTGGGTAGGGGAGCAGGAGCAGGGGGAGGGTATGGGGAACTTTTGGGATAGCATTTGATATGTAAATAAAGAAAATTAATAATAATAATAATAATAATAATAATAATAATAATAATAAAAGATAAGCATTGACTTTCCTTCACTCTCTGCTCCATATTTTGTCTCCATATTTCCTTTAGACAGGAATAATTCTGGGATAAAAATTTGGAGATGAGAGGGTGGCCCCATCCCCCAGCCAGGGGCCTTGCCTAACTTCTGGATATGATCCCAACAGGTTCACCCTCCTCTTTGTGGGGTATTTCAGCTAATCTCATTCCAGTTGGGTACTGGGATCCTCTTGCTTTCCTGGCATGTGAGACTTGCTGGTGGATAACCCCAGTTCCCCATCCCCCATTGCTACACACTTCTGTTAAAATTCCTGATCCTCTGTATATCATCCCTGACTCCTTGCATACCTGGTCCTCCCCCCTTTCCTCTCCTCCTATATTCCTCCCAAGTCCCTCCCACCCTTTACCTCCCTTGAGTATTTTGCTGCCCCTTCTAAGATGGACTGAAGCATCCACGCTTTGGTCTTCATTCTTCTTGAGCTTCTATATGGTCTGCGAATTTTATCTTGAGTATTTCAAGCTTTTGGGCTAATATCCACTTACCAGTGAGTGCATAGATTATTGTGGATTTCCCTGGTGTTGTTGAATTTTTATATTAATTCTGCTTTCCCAGGAGGGGTTGTCTGGAAGGAGGAATGAGTCACATACTCAGGTGACTCCTTGTGAACCATCCCCTAATTAGTAAAGGGATCAATCACTGGGTGAGTAGGTGGGACTTCCAGGTTGGACTGGGGAAGGGGGGGGGGGAAAGCAGGAGAAACTTAGGGCCTTTTTCGATGGGAATAGTGGGAGGGCAAGATATAACTACTAGTGTTTCCTGGTTTAAATGCCGAATCTACCAGGATTCCCCAACGGAGGATTTAGAATTAATATGGCTTATAAGATTAAGATTCTAGCTGTTGTGCGCAGCAAATGAGTTACCATTGTTTGTGAACTAAGTTTTGTGGTGTTTCCCTTCATGAGGCAGTTCGACTGGGTTCCAGAGAGAAAGGTACATAGGCAAAGCATGGGATTGCCAGATGTGCACCACAAAGGCCGTGTGGGTTTTGAAGCACGGGGTTGGCATGGTAATGACTCACCAGTGTGAAGTTAGCAAGCTGGGTAGAGAGGTTTGGGAGCTCTAAGTGGAGAGTCTCCACTAGATAAGAACTGGTCAGACAGACAACCAAGGCTGAGAATAGCAGGATGTATTGTGGGAACTTGCTGTTCTTTTCAAATATTTTCTGCAACATACCATGTGTGATAGTTTCTATTTCCATCCATTTGCCTAAGTGAAGTCATTATTTTTAATAGCTGAGTAAGCAGCTATTAGGGGGGAGTGGGTTAGAGGGTTCCAGAGGGGAAACCAGGAAAGGGGATAACATTTGAAATGTAAATAAATAAAATATCCAATACAAAAGGATAAGCATTGCCCCCTCTTAATTTCATCAATTAAGATCAAATGGCTATTTAAATTTTGTGTTATGGAATGATTTGGTTGGTAAAGGCAGAGTTTGTACCTTCTTTAGGAAATAATTACCCTCCCAAGAAGCATTTAGTGTCCTTTACAAAGTCTTAGAGGCTGCTTTACAATTAAAACACCACAGCAAGCCGACCTACTTTCTTGGGATGTTTAGGAACAGGGATGAACTGGTGGGATGTCGTTAGTTTTCATTGTCCAGATAGAAAGGCACTATGAATAGAATGTGGAAAAATTCCTGGGGCTCAGGGAACCTGGAACTCCAGAGTGAGATAAAGCTAATAACTTGCTGACTCTGACCTTAGTGCTGAAGCAGGGTCACGTATCCCTCACAAAGGGCTCAACAGATTTCCTGGACCTCCATCATTATCCAGGTCTCTAGTGGGTGATACACCATTTATGCCAGTACTGGGTTTTTCACCAGTATTCAGTTCTAGAATATATAAGAGAAGGACTGAGCTCAGAAACCAACCACAGGTAAAGTCATCTCACAGTGTGATATTTCATCATTGATGATGGAGTCCAAGCCTGTTCTCTGTGTGGGGTGAGTTTGACACTGGAGTGAAGCCATAACTGTAAGACAGCTGCAGAGGCTGAGGTCAGAGGAATGGGAGAGCAGAATCTGGGGGCCAGCTGTGACAACATCCTGAAGAAGCTGCTGTCAACAACTGCTCTTTAAAAAATTATTTATTTATGCTTAATGTGTGTGTGTGTGTGTGTGAGAGAGAGAGAGAGAGACAGAGACAGAGACAGAGACAGAGACAGAGACAGAGACAGAGACAGAGACAGAATGAGACTATGAGAATTGGTACCTGTGTTGATGGAATTTGAACTCAGACTCAGATCCTCCGTAAGAGCAGTAGGCACTGCTGAGCCATCTCTCCAGCCTCCACCAACTGTTTCATCTGACTAATCATCCCCAGAAACTTTATCTCTTCACTGTAGGTTGTCAGAGGACATTTATCATCCTTAGCCTGGTTGGTTTTCCTTCTTTACTACTTTACTTTAATACTACTCTTCTTCAAGAGCTGAAGAAAGAACCGGAACGTTTCCTAGGGATTTGAGTTTGGGTGTTTATCCCAAGGCTCTCACAGTCACAGTCACTTGAAAAGGGGGGTGGGCAACCAGTTTGCACTATTTTAGTGTGGAAACATAACTGATAAAACCAACTGTCACAGATGAATTCATCTTTAAATCACCGATATTAAGAAATATTTCAATATCAAGGTAGATTAGTGGTTCTTAGCTAAGAGCTGTGTTAACTACCAGGAGATATTTGGAAATTCTGGAAATTGTTTTGTTGCTTGCTTGTTTTGGTTTTTTGGTTTTGTTTCTTTTGGTTGTTTGTTTTACCACATCTGAGGGTGTTATTGGCATCTAGAGAGCAGACGTCAAGAATACCTTAAGCATCCCACAACATGGACAACAGACTCCTACAGTAAAGAACTGTCTAGCTCCTAATATTTGCAGCACTGCATGAGAGAGACCTGGATTTGATTATGTTACATTCAACATTTCTGTGTAGTTAAGAGTGCAGAGAGATAATTTGAGAAAGTTTTTATGATAGAGAAATTATACCTAAATTAGGATATTGGCACATATGCTACAGGATGTGAGGGACAAGCCCTGTCACGTCCAAATGGGACATGCAGGGAAGAATTTAGGGAGGAGGTGAGGCTTCATCTGGGCTTTAACAACTACGTAAGCAGAGAGGAGTTGCTGGTGGAGAAAATAGCGCGTCACAACTGGGAAGTGTACAGACACACAGTATCATCCCATTGCTTCACAGAGGGTGAATCACAGAGGATGAGGCAGACTCCGGTAACTTAAGTGAGACCCCAAGTTTCCCTCTCTTTTTCCATCCTTTCCATAAGCCAAAGGGGTGCTGTTGTTGAAACTCGCAGAGAACACTGAGGAGATATTGTGAGAGGCGTTGCCAACTGTACAATAAGACCCCATGGTGTCCCCATTATGGTGCGTATGCTGCCTAGGTTTATGTCAACTTGACACAAGCTAGAGTCCTCTGAACAGAGGGAACCCCAGCTGAGAAATTACCTCCTCAAGATCAGGCCACAGGCAGGCAAGTCTGTAGGACATTTTCTTACTTACTGATTGATGTGGAAGAACACAGCCTACTGTGTATGGTGCCACCTGTGGGCTGGTGGTCCCAGATGCTATGTTAAAGCAGACTGCTCAAACCATGCCTTGGGAGGAGTAAGATAGTAAATAGCAGTCCTCTGGGGCCTCAGTTTTAGCTCCAATCTTCACAATTTTGCTATGCTTGGGTTCCTGCCCTGACTTCTCTAGTGAGGGACTGTTACCTAGAAATATCAGTGAAATAACCCCTCCCCCCTCGCAAGTTGCTTTTGGTCGTGGTGTTTCATCACAGCAATAGAAACCCTAATTAGTACAGTGATTATGCAGAGATTTATTCTACAAGATAATTAGGCAAGTGTTTTATTTTCAACCAGTTTATACTACTGTCACTGAACATCATAAGCTTTGGTTTATAAGAAATGGAAATTTATTTCTAATATCTGGAGGCTAAGGAGTCTGATATTGTATTGGCAGATGACATGTCTTGCTGCTCATAGACAATCTTTTCCCTCTACCTCACATGGCAGGAGGAATATAGGTCATTTCTGTAAGACACTAAAATGTTGCAGGGGAAGGCTTTATCACACCTCCAACTTTACTTTGGGACCAGATATTAACATGAAGATTTTAAAGAGGAATAAACATTAGGTCTATAGAAATTTAGATACTTACTACTTAATCTATAATTCAAACGTTCCATTCTTATAGAATATCCTATAGTTTAGAATATGGGACTCTACTTTATTTGGGCTTATTAGCAACACATATGCACACACACATGCACACACATACATGCATACATACATGCACACATGTATGCACACACATGTACACACTTACATGAACACACATACACATGTGCACATGCATGCACACAAGCTTATTATTGCTCAGTATCAAAAGCTGTGTGTCTTCCAATCATTTGACATTCCAACCTACCTGAAGATAGAAGACCTCATAATTAATACATGGGGATGCAGCAAGGTAGAAACAGGATTGGGAAAAGGCACTTGTGACCTTGAAAGCAGTGATGAATGAGGTTAGCCTTTTGCAGAGGGGCCTCACCGTCAAAGACAGTGGTAGTGACATTTTCCAAGTTTTTTACTTATTATGCTAGAATGGACTTTCAAGCAGATGGGTTTCTTCTCAGCAGTCCAGCAAAGCTGTTTTCTATAGCTGAACTGGGTTGTGTGAACATCATTAAGTTCCCGTTTCGTGGTACAAGTAGTAATTAGATTATAGGTAATAATAAGAAAATCTTAGTGATCTGCTGCCAGGAAGTCAATGATCTGTAAGTCTACAAAAATGAAACCAGAGGAGAGTGGGTGGGGGAGGGGCATACATGAGTAATTCCTGTTTCATGTATAGAATGTTCTGATTTCAGAAATCCATTGCTCACCTTGGAGTTAAGTAGGGACAGCCACCCTAAGGAAGGCAGGACAGCCACCCTAAGGAAGGCGGGACAGCCACCCTAAGGAAGGCGGGACAGCCACCCTAAGGAAGGCGGGACAGCCACCCTAAGGAAGGCGGGANGGACAGCCACCCTAAGGAAGGCGGGACAGCCACCCTAAGGAAGGCGGGACAGCCACCCTAAGGAAGGCGGGACAGCCACCCTAAGGAAGGCGGGACAGCCACCCTAAGGAAGGCGGGCCATTTGCTGAGCACCTTGTGCTGCCTCCTTCCTTGTGCTCAGATACTCCTTTAGTGACTCTCCTGTTTGCTTTGACAGTCTCTCTCTCTCTCTCTCTCTCTCTCTCTCTCTCTCTCTCTCTCTCTCTCGTTGGATATTTTATTTGTTTACATTTCAAATGTTATCACCTTTTCCGGTTTCCCCTCTGCAAGCCCCCTACCCAATCCCCCCTTACCCTGCTTCTATGAAGGTGCTCCCCACCTACCCACCCGCTCCCGTCTCCCTACCCACGCCTTCCCCTACACTGGAGCATCAAGCCTTCACAGGACCAAGGGCCTCCAGGAAAAATTCAAATCAAAATGCCCCTGTGTTACTCTCAGAAGCCCTGCCCAGTAGAGAGGCATGCCCTGGGTATGTCTAAGTAAGCAAGTAACTCTCCGAGGATATGCCTCGTGAAATTTTTTAATTTCCGCATAAGCTTATCTTATCTGGCTGTGAGTCTCTGGTATTTTTTTTCCCCGCTTGATACACAATATTAAAAAAGAAAAAGAAAAAAGAGAGAAAGAAATCCCAAACCCAAACCAAAGAGGTTCATTGATGCTTTAGAACTCGGTCAGCTGTCTTAGCCAGAGCTGAGACTCCACAGCAAGTATGTGTGCTCATTCCATTGCACCATCATCCCAGCAAATGAACAACACGAGGACCGAGAGGATGAGATCTGGCGACACATGCAAATACTTCCTTCTTAACACTTCTCCTCCACTCTCCTTGCACTTTTTGCTGCCACCATCTCTATGGCTTTTGTGACTTTGGTTCCCATTCAGGAGCATGGTGGATGAGTCATTTTCCTCCCTCACTCCCTAGAGCCATCGGGGATGACATCAGAGATGAGGGGGAGAGAAAGTGTGGCATCTCCAGAGACATACTTAGCAGAGAAGGGCATCCTCCACGCAGAGCCCGGAAGGAAATGAAGGGATGGAAGTGAGTGTCAGAGTGGCTTGAGGAGGTGTGATAATGGTTTATAGGCTGAGATGGCTCTCCTTGACTGGACAAACAGCTGACTCTGGCTGAGTTGGCTTTGTTTATGATAAGCATTCTAAAACAATCAAAGATCCTTTGAAGATTCCAAGGTGACAATTAAAACATCTCACAGTCTCATCGACATTTACTCAACAGTGTATAATAAAAACCATTTCTGCCTGTGTTGATTTCCTAATAACAGCAAATTCTATGAGAAGGGCTTGGCTATGAAACATGCTGCTAACTATAATATACTAACATGTACTAAAAAAAGAAATCTTTAAGGAACATTTTATGTGGTAACTATAGATTTAAACACTCCAAACTATCCATATCCAGTTACCCAAATAATTCACTGATATGATATATATGTATATATAAATGTATGTATATAAGTAAATGTGTGTGCACCTGCACACACACACATTTTATATATATATATATATGACATGAATGAGCCAAAGGCTATCTTACAAATATCCCAGTGCCAGGCATGGAAGTTTTTCCATTGTAGCTATTGCTCAGTTGGGTTAAATAGGCACTCATAATTATGTAGGTTAATACCACTGTCTTTGGATGCTTCCCAGAACTTGAAGGTGAGATCCTATTTCTGAAGAAAGCGTACTCTGTGACCACATGGAGGAGGATCAAGCTGGAACTGTTTGGAAGTCTCTACTCAAAGGACTCGCTGAAGGCGAGACACAAGCTGCCAGTGGAGAACAGCAATCAATAGGTCCAACCCAGTTGTAAAAATCCATGAACCACAGCAATGACCAGCAGAGCAAGATATCACTAAAAGTACAATATTGGTGCTTACTTCTACAGGGTAACTGGCAGCCACCTAATTGAACTAAATGACCACCACAATAGGTGGGGATTCGTGCCTATACCCACAGCTGGTGAAATCCTGCAACCTAGAAGAACACCTCTTACTGTTATTCCCCCAAAACCACTATAATTTATAATCAGTCTAAATATTTATCCTTGTATTTACTTTTACTCCATTTCGAAGACGATTTTTTTAATCATCAGATGGATATATTATAGAAAGCCAGAGGTGGTCAAAATGCAGAGAACAGTTGTATGCCCAAGGCACCCAATTGCATCCACTGTAACCTCTATGTCTAAGGCTCACTCAACTTTATGAAAGGGGAGGAAGAAATCTGTAAGATTCGAAGGTACAGGACATATGAGATTGTTCCTTCGAGTTATGGCAGGGAAGCTACACCCATGAAATGTCCAATAACAGTTGACATCCCAAGACACATGGAAGAAATCTCACGGGGTCTCTGTTGTAGATGAAGAGCTATAAGCAATTAAGAACTGCCAAGAGAGGGAGGATCAGTCTTCCACTGAGACAAGCCCCCTAATTGGCTGTCCAATACCGGAAGTTAGTAGTAAAGTAGGAGTAATGGTAAGTGGGGGGTCAGTAGGCTTCTCTATTTAAGTGTGTGTGTGTGTGTGTGTGTGTGTGTGTGTGTGTGTGTGTGTGTGTGTGTGTGTAATAATTAGATAAAACATCATGAATTTGGGAGGAAGTGGGACAGAACAGAAAAATTCAAGAGGGGTAGAAATATGTAAATACAATATTCATGTGTGACCTTCTAAAATAAATTCAGATTTAAAACACAAACCTGAGCAAATACCTATTAGTTGACATACTGGTTTCATAGCTTTATGGAAATGTACATTTCTTTAAGGTTAGGTATGTGTCTTTAGGTACAAAACCTTTCTCCTGATTTCAGCTCCAAGCAAGTGTGGTCAGAGTGCTTTTCACCTCAGTAGAGGGAGGATGTGCCAAAGCGAAGTTCTCACCACCTTTTTTCATAAAGTGCCTCATGGCCCTTGTTGCTGAACCTCCATGTTGCATGCCTTGTACTCTCCCTTTGACTGTGACAGGAGAGTCAGAGGGTTTGCAACAGTAACCTGTGACTGCACACCAGTCTGTTGTTGGGTGTCACTTTGTTTTTGTGTGACTTTTCCTTAATAGCTGACAGAACAATGTTCTGAGGACGTTATACACTGGAAAGCATCCCAGCCCCCGCCACCTCCCATATCAAGACTGAGATTTACAGGCCTCACACTGGAAATTAAAATGCTAAGCTACTCTATTAGTGTTTGTTGTCTAAGTTTAGTCTCAGTACATGGACAGGTTTTTAATTAGAAAAGTGTGAAAACAAATGGAAACCTAAACAATTTCTTATTTTGGGAGACTCTTGTGACTAGAGCCTGAAAAATTTGCAAGATCTCTCGCCTTACTTTTGCAAAACTTTTTTTCTGCTAGAAAAGAATTAAGAAGCAACGTGTTTCTAGTTGTTGCAATGATGTGCACATGTTTGATATTACAGATGCTGCTTGGAAACTGGGTTCTTGTACCACTTCATGCTTGATACTCTTTCAGGTTGAAGTTTTATACTAGCTTGACATGTCTCCCTTTTATCAGGATGTCTCTAAAGGTCTTTGTTTCAGTTACTGGCATGGTCCTGTTTTTATGGATTTTGTTCTCCAAGTCTTCATGTGGGTCCCAATTCTGTTTCCCTGTAATAATTCAGACTGAGCTTTAGAATTTTACATTTCCATCTTTCTCAATGTATCTATGACATCTGAAACAGAGGTTCCTCAGGGTTCTCTGCCCTTGTACGCCGTTGCCATATTCTGCCTCAGTGGGCACCTATAGAAAGCCCTGACTTTGGCTTCCTCACACTGGCCAGCTGTTACCCTTCTCATTTAGCGCAATGGGAAAGTTGGTGCCTAGGAAGTGAGGCCATGGGACTAGCTTAACCAAACTGGGCCGAGCACATTGTCAGCAATGATAGTCACCCATTGTCCACGTCCCATTGTCATGTGACTCCTGTGACTGTGGACTGTGGACTGATTAACACAATCTGCCTGCTTCCCTAAGACCCTCCTTCCCTAGAGCATGAAGAATGCATTAGCATAGTGGCAGAGCAGATGTCTTCAGAGAATGGACACTAATCAGATCAACCCAGTGACTCATCTGTTTGACCACAAAAGGGAAGGCAAAGGATCTAAGTATAAGGCAGAGGTCAACTCTTGTTGGAGCATCCTTGTCAAAATGCCTACTGCACATTCAGTCTAGGGAAGTTCATGCCAGAGGCTCCTTTAGGAAGGATGTTCCATCTACTACTTCCTAAGCTCCCACCCTAATATAGCTTTCCTAAAATTTTAATATGATTTATTTATTTATGTGCAGTTGTATGAGTTCATGAGTACCCTATACATGCTAAGTCAATCCTTGAATTTTTAGAAATTTGTATGTGGTCACATTTAATTATTATATGACTTTTGGAAACTATTCATGTGAATGTCACAGAACATTAATAAAGAGAACACATAAGGACATGTTGCACTCTTCTTGGATAGAATCTTAAAATCTTTGAAGTGTTATCCATTCACAGTAATTTGTTATAAGTTCTAAAAAATTACTTTTTTGCCTCAATTTTGCTTGGAAATAATTCAACTGCATTCAACAACACTGAGTTTAAAATATTTCAGAAGGATCAAAAGCAACAGAAAAATTAACCTATATGCCGCAAGTTCCCATACTAATATGCTACAAATATACATATTTATTCTATTTGTTTTGCTTTTCCATTTCTAATAGATTTTTTGAGGTCATTGGCTAGGAGGGAAGACCTTGGACATCTTTATACAAAACAGATTCCAGTATCAGGATCGCAGCAGAAATTAGGATTTGCTAATAAATGTTGAATTTGGGGGAGGGGGTGGATGGGTGGGATTCGGTGTGTGTGTATAGATTTGTAATGTTAAAACACTCCTGGGGGTCTGTTTTGCACTAAGCACTCTTGCTCAGCCTGTTAAAGAATTACAAAGGAGAAAAATCTTCCAGATCTTCACATTATTAAACCAAGATCATCTATGTTCACTGTTTCACTTCATTTGTTTATCTCTGCTCTTTTGCCTATGAACATTACCCCAGTTTCTGAGAGCCACATTTCAGTTGCAGTTTCAGGAACTGGCATCAAGAAATTAAAATTGTTATAGGATGAATGAATGTAAAGAGAGAAATGTAGATAATAAACATCCCTGGATATTCAATGTCCTAAAACATGACTCTTCAGATTTGACATCCCACTTAGCTTTCCCACGGCTTGAATCAGCTTCAGAGTCAGACAGAAGGATTTGTTACATGTAAGGAAAAGCTGGGCTTTTTCTGGTGCTGTAAGGACACATGCAGTAAACAAGTGGAGGCCACTGAGGAATCAAAGGCTCTGTGCTTGGATTTCACTGTCTCTGGTCTCCCCTCACCAAAAATTAAAAAGAAGGGTCTGAGATTTTCTTGTGTGAGTCTTTGTAATCAGCCGGAAATGTGACATACATGCTTGGAATTAGTTATCCAGACAGCATGACCTGTTTATTGGTTACTAAGCCTGTTTATACTTGACTCAAGATGAATTTTACTTGGCCCCCATTACACAGGAAAGCATTTAAGTAACTGGCTCATGACTGAGGTACATTTGACAGGTAGACCTGGTCCTATGATCCTTGATTGCTTCCATCTTGCAATATAAGTAAGACTGAAAATCAGTGTGAGTGCCATATAAAGTTTATTCTATATCAGAGAATGTTGTCTATTATTTAAATAATGACAATCAGTTTTTAAAAAATGACATGTTGGCATGCATTTTAAAACTTTCTGATTTTTAATGTAATGTTTAGTTTTTCTATCTTGCAAAGATTAATATATCAAGTAGAAAAATGGGCCTGACACATCATTAAACATAAAAGTAGAAAAGGGATCAGTGGTATTGGGGAGGAGAACAATAAGAAAGAGAGGGGGATTGAATGAGGGGAGTGGGAAGAGGGGTTCAGAAACAACAAAAATATGCATAGAAATGCTACTAAAAAACCCCTCCTACTCTGCATACCAAGTGAAATAACTAATAAAAGAATTATGTTGTTATTTTCCCCATAGGCTTAAAAGATAGGTATGAAGATTTATACATATTCTCTTATATATAGCCTCTATATAACATATATACCTCTATATAATATATACCTTTATAAAATATATAAGATCTGTCAATTCATTGGTACCATAAAACTCAAAAGCTATTTTTAGAAGCTATGTTCTTTTAATAGAAAACAATTTAGTAAATCATGTTACAAAGAACATTCAATTAAACACTCAAAATACAATTTGATTAAATGTTTTCAATTAATATTTCTAAAGTTCTAAAACTTGACTTGACTGTTGTTGACTGTATATTGTCATTGACAGGAAAAGATATGCTGTTAGTGTCATTCGACAAAAGAAAGCCTTAAAATATATCAAAAGCCGAGTGTTAGAAAACATCCTTGGAAAAAATACACCTTAGTAAATACACAAACTAAGACCGGCTCCAGCACTGGACAGTGGGACACTGGTGCCGTTCTCTTGTTCTCCAGGAGCTCAGCCTGTCCATCTGGTCATCTAGCAGGAGGCCTGAAGTCTGTGGGTGATCTCGAAGACCATATGTGCTACAATGCCTACAACAACTGGGGCTTGACTAACAACACAGCAAGAACCTAAATTTGGATTTAACTTGTTTCTGTTGAGCAGAACCAAGCCTCACAGTTATTTTTGCACCTTGCTCACTTTGTTTATCACTAATGTTGACGTGGGGATGTAAAAATATATCCCCTTCCAAGAGTGTTAAGCAGTAACTGACCCGCTTTAACCGATAACATGGCTTTGGTTATGTAGAATGTTTTGTTTGTTTTTAAGTGGAAAATTATCTTGTAATTATCTTTGTAGTGGGAAGCAGTAAGAACAGATTCCGTTGGGGGTTGGTAATAGAAGTGCGGCTATAACTGGCCTGACCACTATTGCCAGTGAGTCTCAGAGCTGAGATAAGAAAGCAAGAAGGCACAGTAGCTGTGATTGTGACAGAAGCCCATAGAGAGTGATTAAACACAGAACAGGCTTGAAGAAAGTCAAAACAGACAGAAAAGCAAGGCCCAGTGAGATAGATGGTCTTCAGAACTGTCGGCTGATTGAGCTCAGTTTGTTTCCTCCTCTTGTGTGGACTCTTCTGAGAGACAGTGTCTCATTTAGACACTAGCATCTTCATGCACATCAACGCTGTTTGTAAACACAGCAGGATCTATCAGCAAGGAGTAAGGCACTGGAGATAAGAGCATTCTGGAGATAAGAGCATTCTGTACTTGCTTTCTTTGTTAACTGTTAAAACTTTTAATTAATAATCTGTGTTATCTGCTATTTTATGTTCATCAGTAGGCATGTTTAGCAAAATGCTAACAATACAGAGAAACTTAAATTTGAGATTGGTCCAGAAGCTAAAGAGAGGAGTCAATGGTTAAGAGCAATTTCCAGAGGACCAGAGTTCAGTGTTTAACACCCATGTTGAGCAGCTAACACCCACCTGTAACTCCAGCTCCAGGCATCCAACCCCCTCCCCTGGCCCCAAAGGGAACTGCAACCATTACACACACACACACACACACACACACACACACACACACACATACACCCTTTCCCTCCAAAGACTGGTAAAGATTATGTTATAAAATGAAGGGAAATCTTTACATGAAGACAAACAGAGTAATATCTTTAAAATGGCTGATGCACACATTTTGAAAATAATTTTGAGAACTCTAGAGAGGGAGATGGGATGTTTTCCATCTGGAGAATCATTTTCCCATCTTAGTATCTTTGTGAACAACCTGCACTGGATTAAGAGGCGGTAAATCTGATCCCTTCTTAGGCTTCACATATCAAAGACTACATTTGATTGTGTGGAACCAAATTGAAAGCCCAATTAAATTTATGTAAATACCAATATCTGTTTTTCTTTCTGTTCTTTTTTTCTTGTTTTACAGGTTAGGAATCAGGAGAATAAGGGGCTTCCTTCTCCTTTATGTTATGTTGACTTAAATTTTAGGATAGTCTAGTTTATTATTTAAAATCTGGCTAAGGTTCCAGGGAGAAGCTCCATTTAATTCTGTAGTGTAATTTCAGATTGTTAGCTTTTTCTTTTTCTTTTTTCTTTCTTGAACAGAAGTGAAATCATTTGCAGAATATGAACTTTTATATTCAAAATTGTGATGTATTCGACATGACATTATTAACAATAATTACAAAAGGTGGCAACTCATACTTAGATGCTGAAAAGTTTCTGGGCATGTTAAACATCGAATTCTCTTGGTTGGTAATTTTTCAATTTTAGCTATCATATTCCCTATGATGATTTTTTTCTATATGTGTGGAAAGTGATATGGGAAGTACAGTTGAGCATAGATGTGACTTATTCATGTAGCAGTCATGTCAGGTGGGAAAGGCGCTTCTGTAAGTGGCTCAGGCACACAATGCTGTATTTCTTACTGAAAGAGGAAGCTCTATACTTTAGGCAAATAATTCTAGCTGAAGAGACAAGATAATCCTTTAACCCAAGATGGACAGACATGATGGAAACAAAGAGCAGGGGCTGGGAGACAGCGCCATCAGTCAAGCGCTTGCTTCACAAGCATGCAAACACCTAAGTCTGGATTCCTAGGTCCGAAGTGGCAGAGCAGTGCAGGTGTGTGTAATTCCATGGCCAGAGCAGTGCAGGTGTGTGTAATTCCATGGCCAGAGCAGTGCAGGTGTGTGTAATTCCATGGCCAGGGAGATAGATCATGGGGTTCACTGGCCAGCTAATCTAGACAAACATGTGAGCACCAGGTTCAATCAGAAAATTATTCACAAAAAATATGCAAAGCAATTAAGAAATATACCTGGTGTTGGCCTTTGGCAACAATGCATATTCACACAAATTCACAAGCACCTGTACCATGCTCTAACATGTACATACACATACATCACACATACACACAGACAGAAAGAAAGAAAAACAAACAGCAATGAGTAACTAAAACCATGAAAATATGGCCAATGAGCTACATATACAAATAAAGGGAAGACTCTATGATAAAAATTTCTGAGCCAACAGACATATGGATTTCTTGAAGAATTTGTGGCAGAGTTCTCTAAAAATAAGATTCTGGATCCATTCAACAAATATTTACTCTACATATCAATTCCAGCCCAGAGAGAAGACATAAATCACCTTAGTTTTGTAAATGAGAGAATTTAATCAGTAACTAGATTTATAGACATTAAGTAGGGTCTAGCTACTGTCACAATTACCATAATGAACACCAAGGGCCAGTGGAACTCAATAAACTCAGACATATAAAAAGTTATGGGGATTTTTAATAAGATATGATCCTCCCAGAGGCAAGATAGATGGAGACCTAAGTTTTGTTAATTTACATGACTCAATGAAATTTAATAAATGTGTGTTTAAAGACAGAAGCAGCCAAACCGATGATTGATAAAGGAATCCAATCTGACGAGCAGAAGGTTTGTATTAAGCCTGAATGCGGAGCTAGAGGAAGCAAAAACATCCGACACATTTGCCCACTAGCAGTGCATTAGTTGGCAGAAATAGAAGGCTGAAGAGCATCTGAGAACGCATTGCAGCATCGTAGGAATCAGAAGATAGGGAGCATTATAGAGCATGGACGTGATGTGTTATTCTACAGCATATTCAGTATATGTTAAGATATCCTATCCAGGGGTGAGGTACTGTATGAAATATCCCTTAGAAAGTTAACCTTTGTGAAATGGACTTCCCAGAGACACACAGTCTAAAAATTTACTTTTTCTGTCTTTCCCAGCATCCCATGGGTTTGTTATTCTGCAAATTTTATTTATTTGGGGTATTGCCTCAATCCCTACTAGTATGTCACCTCCAAGACTAAAACAAAATACTTATTACTATCATATGCTACGTAAGAAATACATACCCATTAAACAGAGAAGCAAAAGTCTAATTGGCAATGCTGTAGGATGGCTCAGTAAGAAGTACTTAGCACAGAAGCAGGAAGAGCTGAGTTTGATTCTTAGCCCCTGGGAGTGCAAGCATTAGCGTTTGATCTGAACACCCACCTAAGAGCCAGGAGTGGCAGTGTAGAGACAGGAGGATTCCTGGAGCTTGCTGACCAGCTAGTATGACTGCATTGGAAATTTCTTGGTTCAGAGAGAAATCTTGCCCTAAAGGTACTGTGGAGAGAGGCCACCTAGGCACTTTAGGTGCAGGAAAGCCTTTGACTACTGAATGAGTAGGAGTAGCTGGAGTCTTTAATTCCAGTATCTTGAAGATGGCGGGCAGATTGTGAAGTGACTTGTTACTATTTATTTACGACCCTATTTTATCTCTGAGTTCACATGCCAGGAAAACCTTGCAGTAATTTTATTCTCTTTTATAGTAGTAGAATGGCATGTTGCCGAAACATGTTGATTTCCTAATAGAAATCCCAAATGAGAGATACACCTGCAGTCTTAGCATTCAGGAGGCTAAGATAATGAGAGTGTGAGTTAGAGATTAGCCTGGGTTACAGAGTGAGGCCCTTTATCCATAACAAACCACCCAAAGTAAGAAAGACTACTAAAGTTGTAGGCCTCCCACTGACTTTTAATGTATTTTTATACATGGCACTAGTGCCAGAGAGTACAACTAAATTATTAAAAACTCCATCATCACTGGGCAGTGGTGGCACATGCCTTTAATCCCAGCACTTGGGAGGCAGAGGCAGGCAGATTTCTGAGTTTGGGGCCAGCCTGGTCTACAGAGTGAGTTCCAGGACAGCCAGGGTTACACAGAGAAACCCTGTCTTGAAACCCCCTCCCCCCAAAAAAACCTCAACTATCAATAATATGAAATGCATAGGTGTAAATGTAACAGAAAATATAACAGAAATGGCATGATTAGAAAGCACATTCATTTAAGGAAGAGCCATAGTTCCTGCTTTCTTTTTTTAAAATTTACTTATTTATTTTATGTATAGGAGTACACTGTAGTTGTCTTCAGACACATCAGAAGATGGCATTCGATCCCATTACAGATGGTTGTGAGCCACCATGTGGTTGCTGGGAATTAAACTCAGAACCTCTGGAAGAGCAAGCAGCCAGTGCTCTGAATGGCTGAGCCATCTCTACATCCTGAGAGCACCTTTTTCTAAGTCTATTATGTAAAGTGACAACATTCGAAAAACCAGCTGGAAGTTGATTAGGGAAGAAGACAATAAAAACAGCTAAAAGATTAAGGGACAACAGTAGTCCTCTGTGGTTAACTACTGTGTGGCCAGTCAGTGTCTTCTAGCTCTTTAGTCAAAGCATAGTGTTGGTTGGGCGGTACTTGGGGAACTTTTCAAGTAGATGTCCATGCTCTATGGTCAGAACCACTATAGGCTAAATGAAGGCATCTTCTTCTTCCTCTTCTTTTTTAAATCTCAGTGTAATTTAAATGTTAATCTCTGCTTTGTGTGTTCTCGAAATGCACATTAAATATCGCAAGAAATAATGTAGAAAATATATCTATTTTCTCAGCTTAATCTTGAACAGAGGTGTTCTTTATGCAGCACATGTAGCTTTTCTCAAAACACTAATATCATATTAGTATATGTTGAAAATACTTGTACGGATAATTTATACTGAAGCTTCCATGCATGACACTCTGAAGGGTTAAAAAATAAAATCACATCCAATTGCTTTTATTTTGTTCCCTTTTGCATTTTCTTGTTTATTAGTGAGGTGAACATCTGTTCAGACAGCTATTTAAAGGTCAGAAAGCAGGTTATGGATAATTCAAATCAACAAATAGGGCCAAATGCATTAGAACCTAGAAAAGGGAAGGGTGTTCTGGAGAGATGAGTCACAGGGTTTTTGTTTGTTTATTTTGGTTTTGCTGTTGTTGTTGTTGAAGCAGAATCTTAGGGTGCTCTCTCTCTCTCTCTCTCTCTCTCTCTCTCTCTCTCTCTCTCTCTGGCTTTGTGCCTTGATTTCAAAGTTTATTAAAGAGTGACGAGTATAGCAGGGAGGAGTGTGGTTCTAGAATCTTACAGTCCTGGACTTAAAGTCTTGACCCTGCTGGTTTCTTCCTGTCCCTCCTGGACTCTCTGTCCGTTCCCTGTTCTGGCACAGTCTCTACAGACCTGTTCCTGAGCTCTTCTCACACAAGTACTAGTCATAGTGGCTTAGGACCTATTCTATTTAAATTGATTGTATCTTCAAGGACTAAAACTTGTAAATATACTTATAAGTCAGGGCCTTAAGACATGGATTTAAGTTGGAACATAATTCAGTAACTAAACAATCACCATTTTTTTTTCAATCACAGGGTGTAGAGAGATGGCTCCAGAGTTGTTATAAAATCTTTAGTCTGAATTTTCATGGATCTTATGAACTTTGTCACCACGACTTTATCTTCCTGCCCTCCACCCCGTGTGTGTGTGTGTGTGTGTGTGTGTGTGTGTGTGTGTGTGTGTGTCTGTGTGTGTGTGTGTGTGTGTGCATGCAGTTTTGCTTAAGCACACATTGGATGCTTATATCCCAAGAGAGAGAAACTGTAGAAAGATGGCATCAGGTGGCTGAGATATTCGGTTTGCACAGGCATTAATGAGGTTGGAAGGCAGTCAAGTGTCTCTTCTTATGCTTAGTAATTCTTTTGGAGTGGTATTTTCTACTGGTTGTTTAGAATGCCCCGAAAAAGTTCTGAGAGAGAACCAGAGAAGGTAGAGTTATCTATCCCAACACAAACTACCCTCTTAACATTGTTCTTTTTTCCCACACTAATAGGAGAAACTAGCATTGTAAGGCCAGAAGGGGTTGGGCAGAAGGGATTTAAAGTGACAGATTGCTTGCTAAGGAAAGATAACTGTTAAAACCCGACTTGTTGTCAGAGCCAGTCTTTGCTTACTAGTAGTTTTCTAACTCTCTGATGTTATTGGCTTATCTTTATAGTGTTTGATTGAAAGTATAATATGGTGAGTTGTAGTAGCAAGTGCTTTTTATCCCAGTACTCTGGAAGCAGAAGCAGGTGGATCTCTATGGGTTCAAGGACAGCCTATTTTACATGGAAAGTTCCAGCCAGCCAGAGATACATAGAAAGAGTTTGTCTCCATAAGATAAAAAAATAAAGCAATCCATAAATAAATTAAATAAAATAAAAGAGACATATAACAGAGGAATATTTTGACTCACTCTCTCCATTTAGGTATGCCAATACGTACAAGTACATTGGATCCAGCTTTGTAATTCTCAGTCCTTTGACACACAAATATTAATGTCTTTATTTGATTGACCAAAGATATATGATACAGTATCAATTTATTTAACCAACTGAACTACATTGTGTTGAGGTTTGCTCTGTTTCTATGTATTGCAATGCTAAATAATGGCCCTCAAGATCTGGTTGCCCCTGACTAGGTAATCGCCATGTCCACCAAGAGATGCTATGTAGCCCTGCCCCCGGCCCCCAAATTATCACCGATATCAATAAAGATGACTGGAATCTGTAGTTGGGCAGAAGACAGGTGGGTGGGTTTTCTGTTCCAGGGGCGTGAGGTCTGAGGCAAAGACCAGGAGGAAAGAAGAGAGGAAGGAAGAACATGCCATGACATAGGTGGATTGTGAGAACACAGCCATGAGGGTTGACCAGTCTGAGTAAGAGCCGCCCAGGAAGAACAGGACAAGTTATATCTTGATGTTATTGATAGGGAAGTAGACAAAATAGCATAGAAGGCTGATATCTTCCCAGCTCTGATGCTGCTAAGGCTTATTATGAATATAAAGGTTTTGTGTCTTTTGTTTGGGAACTAAATGATCTAAGCTGGAGTAGAATTCCCCAATAGATGTTTCCTACAACAACACTTCACTGAAATCCCTACTATGATAAATGGCAATTAGAATGATTCTTTAAAGTTTTTTAAACTTATTTTATTGGGTATTTTCTTCATTTACATTTCAAATGCTATCCCAAATGTCCCCTATACCCTCCCCCCACACTGCTCCCCTGCCCACCCACTCACACTTCTTGGTCCTAGTATTTTTCCCTCTATGGGGCATATACAGTTTGTAAGACCAAGGGGCCTCTCTTCCCAATGATAGCTGACTAGGCCATCTTCTGCTACATATGCAGCTAGAGACACAAGCTCTGGCAGTACTGGTTAGTTCATATTGTTTTTCCACCTATAGGGTTGCAGACCCCTTCAGCTCCTTGGTTACTTTCTCTAGCTCCTTCATTGGGGGCCCTGTGTTTCATCCAATAGCTGACTGTGAGAATCCACTTCTGTGTTTGTCAGGTACTGGCATAGCCCCACAAGAGCCCGCTATATCAGGGTCCCTTCAGCAGAATCTTTCTGGCATGTGTAATAGTGTCCGGGTTTGGTGAATGTTGATGGGATGGATTCCCAGATGGGGTAGTCTCTGGATAGTCTATCCTTTTGTCTTAGCTCCAAATTTTGTCTCTGTTACTCCTTTCATGGGTATTTTGTTCCATATTTTAAGGAGGAATCAAATAGCCACACGTTGGTCTTCCTTCTTCTTGTTTTCTTGTGTTTTGCAAATTGCATCTTGGGTATTCTAAGTTTCTGGGCTAATATCCACTTACCAGTCAGTGCATATCTAGTGAATTCTTTTGTGATTGGGTTACCTCACTAAGGATGATATCCTCCAGATACATCCATTTGNCCNAGAATTTCATAAATTCATTGTNTTTAATAGCTGAGTAGTACTCCANTGTGTAAATGTACCACANTTTCTGTANCCATTCCTCTNTTGAGGGACATCTGNNTTCTTTCCAGCTTCTGGCTATTATAAATAAGGCTGCTATGAACATAGTGGAGCATGTGTCCTTATTACCAGTTGGGACATCTTCTGGGTATATGCCCAGAAGAGATATTGCTGGATCTTCCAGTAGCACTCTGTCCAATTTTCTGAGGAACTGTGAGTCTGATTTCCAGAGTGGTTGTACAAGCTTGCAATCCCACCAGCAATGGAGGAGTGTTCCTCTTTCCCCACATCCTTGTCAGCATCTGCTGTCACCTGAATTTTTGATCTTAGCCATTCTTACTGGTATGAGATGGAATCTCAGGGTTGTTTTGATTTGCATTTCCCTGATGATTAAGGATGTTGAACAATTTTTCAGGTGTTTCTAAGCCATTCGGTATTCCTCAGTTGAGAATTTTTGTTTAGCTCTGTACCCCATTTTTTAATGAGGTTATTTGAATTTCTGGAGTCCAGCTTCTTGAGCTCTTTGTGTATATTGGACATTAGTCCTCTATCAGATTTAGGGTTGGTAAAAATCCTTTCCCAATCTGTTGGTGGCCTTTTTGTCTTGTTGACAGTGTCTTTTGCCTTACACAAGCTTTGCAATTTTTGTCAATTCTTGATTTTACAACAGAAGCCATTGCTGTTCTGTTAAGGAATTTTTCCCCTGGGCCCAATTATTCGAGGCTTTTCCCCACTTTCTCCTCTATCAATTTCATTGTCTCTGGTTTTATGTGGAGGTCTTTGATCCACTTAGACTTGAGCTTTGTTCAAGGAGATAAGACTGGGTCAGTTCTCATTCTTCCACATGATAACTGCCAGTTGTGCCATTACCATTTGTTGAAAATGCTGTCATTTTTCCACTGGATGGTTTTAGGTCCCTTGTCAAAGATCAAGTGACCATAGGTGTGTGGGTTCATTTCTGGGTCTTCAATTCTATTACATTGATCTACCTGTCTGTCGCTATACCAGTACCATGCAGTTTTTATCACAATTGCTCTGTAGTACAGTTTAAGGTCAGGCATGATGATTCCACCAGAGGTTCATTTACTGTTGAGAATGGTTTTTGCTATCCTAGGNTTTTTATTATTCCAGATGAATTTGCAAATTGCCCTTTCTAACTCAGTGAAGAATTGTGTTGGAATTTTGAGATTCTTTAAACTTGATAGCATAATGAATAAACCTAGTTACTAAGATCTTAACATGACCTTTATGAAAACTTATGTGTCCACATGTATTAGACAAGATTCTATAGAGAAATATAGCCGGTGGAATGTATACACATTACAAGAGGGAGTCTATTGGATTTGCTGATATCATATAAACAGTATAATTCAGAGATGGTTGTTTAAATATTGGGGAGGTAGAGGGCCTGGTAGTTGCTCTATGATTTTTATTGCCTCAGCATTTCCAACCTGGTGTTAGCAGCCTTTCAGTTGCTGCTATTGAGCTTGTGTTTAGGGCTTCTGAGATGACTCAGCAGGAAAGAGGGCTTGGTTTCACAATGAAGGAGCAGAGCCCTGCAACCCAAATGAAATGAGAGAATTGATTCCCAAAAGCTATCTGTCTTCTGACCTTCATGCATGATTGTGTACACCCACAAATGAATGGATGAATCAATGAATGAATGAATGAATGAATAAAAAATTAAAAAAAATATTTAGAGCATTTTGGACTAGTGAGGTGAAGAGCAAGTCTGTACTCAGCAGATGGTGGTAGTAGCATCAGTAGATGCACTTAAAAAGAGAATGCAAAGGCAGGCATGCTTTTTCTCAGGTTTCCTTATATGTGAGCTGCCTTCTGCAAGTGATACCCACGCTGAAAATGGGTCTTCCATTTCACTTGATCTCTTTGAGAAATATCACCAGTGAGTTTTCTCCTAGGTGATTCTAAATTGCACCAATTTGATGATAATAATCACCCAACTGTATATTTGATATTTAATATTTCATATATATATATATACATGTGTGTGTGTGTGTGTGTATAATGAAGTGACTTATTAGCTAAAGTTCACATAACACAATACTATATTTAGAGGGAAAGGAATGGAGAAGCCATCTAGTATATGTATGACCTTGCTCATCTTTATAAAATTAATAAACAAATAAAATCTATCTATTTGTATTTCTTACTCTAGAATGAGTATAATTTTACTTCGTCTACAGTGTATTTTTATTTTTTCTTACCTAGAGTTCTCCTGTCTTTTGCTAGCATCTAAGAAATAATATCAAGCTAACTTGCTACCTTACAAACTGGGTAAAATTTCCCTTAAAATATTTCATGACTCTATAACAAAATGTTTGAAGATAAATTAGGCTGATTAGTATGCCAAGAATAGTTTGCACTTTTTAACTAAAAAGAATTTTATTTCATAAATGGTCTATATACAAGATATTTTTAATATAGTGCTGCAGACTATCCCCTTTTTTAAGTCTCCTATCTGTGTGGAACAGGTCTCTGGTGGCAGATGGGCTAAGGAGTCCGTGAAATGACAAACAGACCGACAGGAGAGAGCATGTAGAATCTGAGTGTGTTTTTCTAAGTCAAGCATCAAACTTTTTATACAGAAGAACAAACAAGAAAAGCCAGGTGGGACACATCTGCAGAGTTATAGTGACACAAAACAAAGGATTGTATACATCAAAAGATGGTGGGGATCAGGCATGTGTTGTTTACCACCAGGTGTAAAGCTAGTCTATAGTTAAACCTGCCAATTTGCTAGGCCAGTATGTATTCCCTGTCCTTAGTAATCACTCTGCAGACTAGCCCTGAGCTATCCTGGCTCTGCCCTTTGTAATGCCTAATTAGCTTCACCAGTCTCTACTAGAAGTAAATTTGAATGTTAATGAATAGGTAACCTTCTCACTGAATTCCTACTGAATTGCAAGCTCATTGGCTTCAAGGATTTTCTAGGACATTGGAACACTTGTGGAGGCTCACCTGTGATAAAATTCAATCTTTAAAGGCACTTATTATAAAATAATACTGAAAGAGAGGATACACCATACTAACATGGGAATAGGGTTTGAGTATATGGACTATGAGAATGCCAAGGTTCCAGGAGGCTGAGTTTCCTTGAAACTCTTTGCCTCGTGAGTGCTTCCAGGCCTCTTGACCTGTCAAGCAGACTTTACTGGAGTGGGCATGGCACTTTAGCTGCTGTTTGTATTATGGTAAGTTATTTAAATGTTACTACAAACACAAAATTATATAAAGGCCAAGCCAAAGCCGGCCAGAAATCACCAAAGGCAAAGAGAGATGTTCCTTTACAACTGACTTGCTGGGGAGTAGAGAGATGGGCTAGTTAGTGGTTTAGAACACTTGCTGCTCTTGAAAAATTTAAATTCTTCAGGGCCTTCAGGGATACTTATGACTGCCTACTACTCCAGAAGATCCATCATCCTCTTCAGGCCTCCACAGGCAACTACATACATAAACTCAATCAGACACAAAAAAGTACGTTAAGTCAGTAAGCAAGCAAGTACTAAGTGAATGAATGCATGAATAAGTCTTTTTAAACAACATGCTTGCTGGAGGGCTGGAACTGGTTTAGTAAGAGTTGTTAAACATGAAATGCCATGAGAGGCTGTCTGCTGGGTCATACTTTCCAAGCATCAATTGTCCTCTCAAGCATCTGCTCTGTAAAACATCACATGTCCCTTTCCAGGCAGCTTCCAGAAAACCACCACATGTCTGTTCTCAGCAAAACATTCTCTTATAAGACAGTTCCCAGAAAAACAGCATATGATACAACTGAGTTTTAAAACATGAATTAACCTAATGAGTATAATAATAAGTCATTAGGAGTCTCCTGTACAATGTGTAGAGATTGTGAACATATCAAGCTTTACAGTTTACAGTTTAACCTAAAACTTTACTTTCTTCATTAAAAATGCTAAAACACCCAAAGGAAAACAAATGAAAAATCCAGTTCTTGGGGATTGTACTGCTGTCATGGATGTTATTGGATCTTGTTCTGTTGTTCTAGGTGATCTTGAGTTCACACCTCCTGGATGCCATGACAACAGGTATACATGAGCATGTCTGGTTATTCTCTTACTTATAGAGAATATTTATAGAGAATATTCTCTTATTATAGAGAATTCTCTTATTTCAACAATAAGAAAAACTCTGAATTGAGATACTATCTGAACTTAGTAAAATGTAACCCTACTCTTACTGAGTATGCATATGATTCTTTTAAAATTAATCGCTGACAGTTTCAGACATGTAAGTAATGAAGGTTGACCATAAATTCTCCAATTGTCCTCTCTTATCTCCTCCCAATTATCTGCTGTATTGCTGTTTCTTCACAAGTTCCTCCCCTACTTTCATGTTTTGTTTGCTGTTGTTTTTAATTGGTGCTCAGAATCATTCAAAACTTTGATGCTATAAAATACCCCAGGAAAAGACTATAAACAAAATCTCTGGAAAAAAGCAAAAAACAAACAAAAAACCCCAACAACAACAACGAAAAAGCCAAACCTAGAGTTGGAGGGTGAATATAGTCAAAATACTTTATATATATTTAAAAAATTCTTAAAGGAAGAGAAAATAGATTAGACATCTGGGGTGGATGGAGGTAGAGGACTGGGTTGGAGAAGGGGGAAGATGGGAACAGGAGAAATGAGGTGGGAGGAGAATGGAGAAAGAAAGTACTTGAAAAGAAAACTGGATCGGAGTGATGCATCTCTGGGATGAGCTAGAAACCTAGGACAGTGAAAACTCCCAAGAATCTATGGTGGTGACACTAGCCAACACTCCTAGCAATGGAGAATATAGAGTCTGAAACAGCCATCTCCTATAACCAGGCAAGACTTCCAATGGAGGAACTGAGACACCAACCCAGTCACAATAGCTTAGACTCACAATATATCCTGACTATAAGATGTACAAGAGTAAAAGATGGAGTAGAATTTGAGGGAAGCGTGAACTAATCAATGACTGGCTCAATTTGAGACCCATGCTATCAGAGAGAGTCAAGACCTTATAGTGTTAATGATACTCTGCTGTATGTGCGAACAGGAGCCTAGCATAACTGCCATCAGAGAGGTGTCATCCAGAAACTGGTGGGAATTGATTCAGAGATACACGGCCAAAGATTAAGTGGAGCTTGGGAAATCCTGTGGACAAAGCAGAGGAAGGCTTGAAGGAGCTAGAGAGATCAAGGACACAAGAAACCTCACAGAATCAACTAACCTGAGCCCAAAGGAGCTCATAGAGACTGAACAATCAGAGAGCTTGCATGAGATGGACCTAGGTAGATGAGTCTCCATGTAGGACTTCTAAAGTGGGAACAAGGGCTGTCTCTGTCTACATTGCCTGCCTTTGAATCCCTTTCCACTAACTGGGTTGCCTCAATAGAAAAAGATGAGATTAGTCTGATTGTAACTTGATATGTCAAGGCTGGTTGATATCCATGGGAGACCTCCCCTCTTTTTGAAGAGAAAGGGAGGAAGGGTTGATGGGAGGGAGGGGGGAATAGAGTGAGGGACTGTGAGAAGAGGGGACAGAAGCTGCAAAAGAGATGTTACATAAATGCACATCTTAATAAAAGAAAATTAATATTTTAATTGGTCATATTTTTGTCTGTAAAAGTGTTGATTTTTATGATACTAGATTTACCCAAGCAAGCCACTTGAATTATTAGCTTTAAGCACTTGCCACTACATGAAAAATTTTAGACAGAAGTAGCAAAAAAGACTAATTTCCATTAATACAAAATCTGAACAAAAGCATTTGCCAAGGGAGCCAGGAAATGGAGGTAACTCTTTCTGGCAAGTGCACTCCCCCATGTGCTCTCAGATGGAAGCTGGGCCAGTGCTAGTGGGGAGAGATGTGTTTCCCACTTCTGGATCAGCCTCAGCACAGGCAAGCCAATGAGTGCTACCTAGCAGGTTAGGGGTGGAGCCATGCAAGTGGCTCTAAGAGTCCTACTTTGGTCCCCTCTTCTTTAAGCTGTGTATCACCCTTATCTCTTTTCAGCCCTCATTACCTCTACTATGGAATTATCTAGTTTGTTAAAAACAGGAAGACCAATTTTTGTCAGATATGGAGAAGACAGAAATGATTGGATAATAGAAAAATTTTAAATGTGTGTCAAAATCATAATATAAAACACATTCAGGTCAAATTGTGTGTGTGAGCATGTGTGTGGGGTGAGTGGGTGAAGTATAAGTGTAATTGTGTGTGTGCACATGTGTGTGGTGGGGGGTTGGTGAAGTACAGGTGTAATTGTCACCTCTAACTTCTAACTCTGTTGGAATTATTCAGCTCAGGCCTCTACTTCCAGTGGCTCTATGTCTGTTGAACTGAGTACTTATGATAGGTTTGTGACTGTCAAATGTTGAGCTATTTTTCCACTTTTTTAAAAAAAAATTTCCAGGAAGGGATCCAGCATTTCCATGAATGTTTTGGTCTTGTTCATTGCAGGTTGCATGTCACCCAAGGATAAAGGCCAGGATCTATTTCTGTTCACAATCAAAGAGAGAATGTATGGTCTCTTGCTGATTACTAAAAGTTCTTGAATACATTTATTTGTACAGAAATTGGAAGGGAAGTTTATAAAAAGATGTCCTTCACAAAGACTTCTAATGTACCTTTAAAATGGGATGCTGCATTAAGTATAGAACAGCAATGTATTTGTATTTTTGCCTCAGCAACTGGACCTATAAACTCTTTCTACAACTGAACTGCATTTTTTATTTTATTTTATTTTATTTTATTTTACCTAATTGCAAAAACTGTACCCAGGAGATGTTTATCATTCAATCTGGGTACTGGAGTCTATTCACTTTTGCTGCAAACAACAGAAGTCCAGACCTAAAGTTGAAGAACAAGTATGAAATCTGTTCCAGTGATATTAAAGAAAGAGAAGGCCAAACAGTGAAAAGGTGAAAGATACACTGTATTATCCTTGAATTAGCCTGGATGAAGATTGTAATATTATACTTCTCAAAATAACTTCTATAGTCAGTGATATTTACTAAGAATCTTCAGGAGAAAAATGATAATAGATAGAGAGTAGATAGAGAACTAGATAAATGTATTTTAGAAACATAAAAAAAGGAAAGTTCGAGTTTGTCATTCCAAAAGATCCACAGATTCTTTGGAATAGTTGTCATGACTGTGAAATTTTCTGCTAAGTATCCAAAGTTAACTAAAGATGTGTTGGAAGGGGATAAGAAAATCAGATATTTCCTAAGCTAACAAAAACCAAAAGAGGAATTGATGCGGTGATATACTATATAAATGGATAAAGCTGCTCCCAGAAACTAGAATGTAGTTACCAAAATCTAAGGACAAGCTACATTGCTATGAGTCTTGTCAGGGAGGTCTTAAGGCTTCAAAACTAACACAAACATATACCAAAGTTCTTGATGATCCCTAAGAACTGGTTGTTAGAACCCTACAGCTGAAGTCGCCATAAATGTTGGTTATAGGACATAGACAAATCAAGAAAAAACTGGGATAATATCTTCCTCTCTGCTGGCTAGCCCACATGGTGCCAGAGCAGGGATGTTTGGACTATTGGAAGAAAATTGTCACAGACAATCCTACTGCCATTCTGTGTGCAACAACACCAACCAGATAGGCCAGACAAGCTCACTAGTGTAGTAGTGGCACGTCTGTTATGTGAGTGACTCACCAGTGTAGTAGTGACAAGTCTGTTATGAGTTACTCACCAGTGTAGTAGCAGCACATCGGTTATGTAAGTTACTCACTAGTTAGTAGTGGCAAGTCTGTTATGTGAGTTACTCCCAGCTTTCTGATTGGATTGGGTGACCTTTCCATGGAAATGTATTTACATGTGGTACTATACACTTTGTCCAAGTCCGCAGGTGGGGAGGTCATAGGCCTGAGTGCAGTACGAATGCTACTGACGCTTTTCTGGACTTTCATTATTTTCCTCAAAAGTAACACAATTGTGGTCTTGCACATGGCTATGTTTCTTCTAAGCCCCTTCTTGGCTATAGCTCTAGTACCTCTCCAGAGTAAGAGAGAGTGGAATGAGCTATCATTTCAAGCTCCTCCCACTCCCTGCTAACCCCCTACACTGCCAGCCAGTGTGCTGCTCTGTCCCCTATTCCCCCTGCTGAGAACCTTATACTTTAGCTTGTCCTCAGCATCATTTAGGGTAGCAGAGCCACAGAGAGCAGGAGTCTGGTCCCCCAAGACAGACTGCATCACCTGTCAATATTGCCGAGTATCCTGAGGACGATTTCTTTCAGCCTTTTCTTGGCAACCATTTGTGACAACAGGTCAGCTCACCCTAGTGCACAACACAAATGCTTAAAAGAAGGAACACGAATGGACAACAGCCACAGAAAGTATAGTCATTTTCAGAAATAATCTAGAAAACCCAGAGCAATGAGATATGTTAACTTGACCTAGCAAATATTTATCTACCCTCCACTATAAAACTCTACAAAAGCAAATCTGCTAATTTGGGGCAATGATTCAGGGAAATGACCATTCCTATGAGTGGCTGCTGAAGGTACGCATTGCTCTCAGCTCCTCATCAATAATTTGTAATGTATATTGAAATGTTTTAGAATTTTTTCATATTTTAATTGTTAATTCCTCAAATTAAACAGTACTAATATGTATGTATAAAAATATTAACAGCAATGTTCCATATGATGAAAATAAAGTTTTAGGGTAAATGAGTGCTCTGCAGCAAGCTAGATTGGTGATCTATAGTGCAATCTTGATTATTGCAGTCTCCATTTAAATTGTGTTTAGGAAGTTTTAAACATCACATTTATACACTTGCTATAGTTAATATGAAATAGTAGTCCATACATGAAGCAGATAATTCATCCAGAGTCTGCAGCAAAGGCAGTGATTGTGTGTCTATGAATGCACAAAATTTCATATGCATACATACAAAAGAACATGTCCTTAAAGTAATATTTACAATATAACTTCTGTAATCTTTCTTTTATCTTCCTCAGATTCTGGGATTCTTTGAAGAAGATAGTCACTTGGCTTATAATCAAAAAAAAAAAAAAAAAAAAGGATTTTGCAAAAGAAAAGTGGAGATTTGAAAAGTTACACTGGATTTTCCAAAGTTGCATTTGTCAATGCAGCAATCATTTTAACAATTAAAAATAAACAAATAAAGCGTGCTGTTATTCAGTAGATGGTATCAATTTTATTTTTGGTCTCTGGTTATGACGCTTCCCCCCCCAATTTTAGAGCTGTAGAGAAGTTGCCATTTCTATAGAGTATGAAGCCAACAGTTCGAGTGCTAAATATTTTTGAAACTTTTAATTAAAGGTAACATACGTACAGAAACGTGCACATTTGAAATGAACAATTTAAAGCATGTTCCAGAGTTGAAAGTGCCCAGCTAATCCATGTGTAAGTGAAGAAACAGCATCATCAGAAACCAAGGGCTTTTCTAATGTGCTCTTCCAGACACACACACACACACACACACACACACACACACACACACACACACACACTACCCTACACAACAGCTACATGCACCAATTTAACACACATATGGAAAGGCATGAACTGTGGAGTGCATTTCTTGTACTTCTCTGTACTTCAGCGTTCATGGCATTGAAGCCTCTCATGTTTCAGCCCGTAGTTCTGAATCTGGTTATTCTCTCATTGCTGGGCGGTATTCCATTCCAGAAGTTACTGCACTTATTTCTACTCCTTTCTCCTGTAGGTGGTGAGTGCTTTGCTTTTGTTTGTCTGATTGATTGACCAGCTGGTTGGTTCCTTAATTTTTGACTGTTACAATTAATATCTAGAAAGTTCACAAACATATTTTCTAGTGGATAAAGCATATGCTTTAGCTATGAGCATCTAAGGGGTATAGCTGACAGATAATATGATTGGCACTAACAAATATTATTAAACATATTTCTAAAGTTGCTTAATAGCTGATTTCCTCATCATTGGTGCAAGAGCTTTGATTGTGACACCCTGATTCTTGGAAGTAATCTGTTTTCCTAAGTCATTCTTTTGGAGGTGAGATGGTATTAGCTGATTAATGGCCATTGAATTCTGTATAACAGTCACTTTCCTTTGCTTTAAAGCTAAAGTTTATGGGTGTACATTGAACTGTAACTTAACAAGGTGCAAGCAGACGATAGTCTACCTTTGTGTCAGGTAAGTAGAGTTTAGCTGGTCACAAGCTGGCAACTATTAAAGATAGAATCAACTGGTAGTCAGAGCTGTGCCTGCACACACTATCTCTACCTCTTCCATTTTCTGTTTGTCATGTTTTTTTCCCTCTAACTATTAGTATAAACTACTCACAAAGCCACTTCTAATTCTACAATTACAAAGTCAATTAAAAACATAAACTAAATTTATTGTCATTTAAAAAATCTAATATAATATTCTTTTAAAAGAAGCTAATATATTCATATTCCTCCATTTCTTTGTGTCTTTCAATTTTTCTCCATCACAAACAACAATGAATAGATTTAGATTTTTCAGAAATATAGTGAATTTTTATTTAGATTCGTTCCACTTGAAGGTTTTGTTTCTAGCATATTGTCTGTGTGACACTTTCCTCTTGTGGAAAATTCCTTAAGGCTCAGAAAAGATCTTTTTGTTCTTTTCAAATCACTCTGTAGGTAGACTGACTTTCATCTCACCACAGCCTTACCCCATTTGAGCCCTGTCTCTCATAAAGCATAGTCTTTGGTTTTAAGGCCTGGCTTTTTAAAAATTACATTTCACCCATACTTTCCATCACATAGCATGTGCACTATTGCTTCTGGAATGAATACAAATGTAGTCCTTTCCTTAATCATGGCCCCAAATAGAGGCAGCAAAGCCCCCAGTGCCTGTTTTAAACTGTATGGGTAAGTTTTCATGCTCTCGTAAACACCTGTCAGAGTTTATAGGCATACAACATTTTTGTTCAATTTTAAGACCTTCAGAGTCACTGTTTCGAAAGTTACTAAATTACTTGACTGTTCTCAAAGCTTTTTTCTTTTGAAACAACAGTAGAGCAAGAAATACAGGAACCATTAAGGCACAGCTGAGATTATGGAATAGGAATTTAAGATTTGTCACTGGTAAACAGAAGGAATAAATGATCTGCTCCTTCTGACATTGACACACACACAAACACACACACACACACACCAGATGAGATGAAATAATTTTATTAGATATTTTCTTTATTTGCATTTCAAATGCTATCCCAAAAGTTCCCTATACCCTCCCCCTGCCCTGCTCCCCTACCCACCCACTCCCACTTCTTGGCCCTGGTGTTCCCCTGTACTGGGGCATATAAAGCTTGCAAGACCTAGGGGCCTCTCTTCCCAATGATGGCCAACTAGGCCATCTTCTGCTACATATGCAACTAGAGACACAAGCTCTGGGGTACTGGTTACTTCATATTGTTGTTCCACCTATAGGGTTGCAGACCCCTTCAGCTCCTTGGGTACTTTCTCTAGCTCCTCCATTGGGGGCCCTGTGTTCCATCCAATAGCTGACTGTGAGCATCCACTTTTGTGTTTGCCATGCACTGGAATAGCCTCACATGAGACAGCTATATCAGGGTCCTTTCAGAAAAATCTTGCTGGCATATGCAATAGTATCTGGGTTTGCTGGCTGATTATGGGATGGATCCCCAGGTGGGGTAGTCTCTGGATGGTCCATCCTTTTGACTTAGATCCAAACTTTGTCTCTGTAACTCCTTCCATAGGTATTTTGTTCCCTATTCTAAGGAGGAATGAAGTATCCACACGATGGTCATCCTTCTTGGTTTTCCTGTGTTTTGCAAAACGTATCTTGGGTATTCTAAGCTTCTGGGCTAATATCTGCTTATCATTGAGTGCATATCTAGTGACTTCTTTTGTGATTGGGTTACCTCACTCAGGATGATATCCTCCAGATACATCCATTTGCCCAAGAATTTCATAATTTGATTGTTTTAATAGCTGAGAAGTACTCCATTGTGTAAATGTTCTACATTTTCCGTATCCATTCCTCTGATGAGGGACATCTGGGTTCTTTCCAGCTTCTGGCTATTATAAATAAGGCTGCTATGAACATAGTGGAGCATGTGGAAATAATTTTTAATGTGATTTTTTTCCTACAATTTTAACTAAATAAAAATAGATGAAGCTTTTAGCATTCCAATGACACTACTTTCTACTTAAATTTCTGGACTCTTATAGAAAAGTCACATCTACTCAAATACCATCAGGGACTGAAAATGGAGAAGATCTCAACTTCAATCTAATCTATAGACAAGCTAATTTGGAGGCCACAAATTGGTTCAATGTTCTGAAGACTTAATGTTATCTAACATTTATGTCAGGTCTACTCTTTTATTTAGTTATTAGAAGAAACTTAGTCTGAATCTTTGGCTCCTTTTCTTTTGTATATGCATAAATATATGTGCGTACACACACATGCAGGTCTCCCATTCAACTCTGTGTATGCATATGTGTATGTGTGTATTATGGGCCACTATACTATTATTTATTATTATTATTATTATTATCATTATTATTATTATTGTAACTATACTTTTTGGCTACTTACTGGGTTCTTACATCTACCACCCTTCTCTACCCTTATCCCTTCCAACCCCCCAACACTAGATAGGCAAGAAAGTAGGTTAGAGGGCAACAGGGTTATAGATCTCTTTGGAGTACTTTCTGCTATTAGGGGTGTTGAGTTCCTTGGGGCAAGTCCAGTCCTCACCATCAGGACATCTCCAACCAGCAATCCATCAACAAGCATGAACAGCAGCAGCAGTTGGGGCAGCAATAGCCACAGCCTCTCTCAGGGTTCTGGCATTTATAAACTCTCTCAAGAATCCCTAGAATTCCAAATGTAAACTCTCTTCAGCTGGCAGAATCATTCCCTTGCCAGAGCATGAGACAAATCAGAGTCAGCTGCTTTGGACAATCTGAAGCAGCTCCATATCCCATATATGGGATTAAAACAAATTCATATTCACATAATATAACTGTTTTTTTTTTTAATTTCACTACAGGAAATTCTAAAAGGCAAATAAACCTGAAATTTAAATCCACATATTAGATATAAAGATTTGAACAGCAATTTATTTTATTTGAAAATATATTCTCATTTTGCACATGTGAAGAGAAGGGGAGGCTTGGGAAAGACAACCAGGCAGCCACATGTAGGTAAACTTAAGGCTAAACACCAAGGAGACTAAGGAGAAAGGTCTTGTACATCCAAGCATAAAAGCATCAAGACGAAGTCACCATATCAACCTTAGATGCCAATCCTAAATCAGAACACGGAAGTACAAGGTGAATGTTTTACTCATGCAGGCCTGAGTTCTAACTGGTTCTTTCTCTACTTACGAGTCACCCTAGGACAAACAACTGCGGCTTTTGAAACTTAGTCACCTAAGCAGTAAGATAAAAAAAATAACAAAACTCACAGCAATGCTATACTGGAAAACATTTAACAACCAGTCCTCTAAAAAAATAAAAAAGTCTGCGTATTTATACATAGACAATTTACTATAACGTTTTAGACGGTTTGCAAATAATGAGAGGTAATGTTCTTTATTGCAAATGAAAAGCAACCATAGTAATTTGCACAAGACTTACTAGTTCTTTACAATTTCATCATCTGTTTGCTAAGCCACTCATTCACAATGGTGCCACAATATCAGCTCATATTTGATTATTATCTGAAACAGCTAAGATACCCTCTGTGTTACTGACATGTGAGCATAATTCTAATATGAATGCTTATTATTTTTATGATCACAAAGAGGACGAAAATAAAACAGTGAAGAGAGGCTAGAATCTCCCTCATTCAGCAGTGAGCAAACTTTATGAACACTGTAAAAATATGTCCTACATATTTTTTTGTCGTATTCATAATATAGTAGTTACTGACACAATGAGGAAATACAGGGATTTGTTGTTTATTGGCTTAGTGAAGGTAAGTAAAGGGTAGCATGGCACATGTTTAAACTAGACTGGTGCTATAATGTCTTAAGTCTAGATAATTAACAAGCTGCCATATCAGGGACTGGTTCCCAGTGGGGTTCATTTCCATATTTCAGAGACTCCCACCAAGACAGACTTGAAGGTCTCTGTGATGCTGCTGAACCCAGAGCTAAAAAGGCATTTACATCAGCACACGCTGATGAGTACAGCCTCTGTGATATAGGAGTTACAAATAACCCCAAGAATACAATTTATAGAAAATATACTAAAATCAGTAGAATGGATTAAGTTTATGGGATCCAATTTTGGATGGTGATCATTTTTATTAAGTGGCTAAAAGTGTGCTAAATACTTAATAATTTAGTCTCACAAATGGACATAAAATAGTTCCAACATTCTTTTGCTTAGTTACAAAACAGTGCTTAGAAAACACACAGGTAGGGCTGGGAGGTGGTTCAGTTACTGAAGCACTTGTTACCCAGCAACAATCATGAGGACCCACACACAGGTCATCAAACCAATACAAACTCCCAGCAGGCATAGCTCTCCATTTGCAATGACAAGGAGGAGAAGGCATGATCCAAGTCTTCACCGGACACTCAGCAAGTGTAGAGAGACTAGCTGTACTGGAAAGCTCTGGTTCAGTAAAGAGACCCTGCCTCATCACTGAATAATGTGGATCAGGCCTGAGATTCACTGGATGACAACTCTGGGCTTTCACTCATGTGCACAGAGGTGCCTACATACATCTGGTCAAACATGCACATGTAAACATTATGCATACACATGTAAAACAAACAAACAAACAAACAATATACTAGGTATAGTTTCTGCCCCAGGGAAATAAGATCCCCAGAATTATATTTAATTTAGTTATTATAATTATTTTACATTTATACTTGTTGTATTTCTATAACTATAAAATCTATATTTTATAGACATAGATTTTATGCCATGTTTTGAAGATACCTGAGTAAGGTCTGGTATGAAAGCACAAGGTTATGAAGTGTTTGAGGCCCGGAAGCTGTTCCTTGTCACTCTTCTTTTCCTCTTCTATAAAGTCAGCAAGCAGTCTAACATTGTAGTAATCTGGTATATTACACACAACAATGCACAGCATCTTTAGAGCAAAGCTTCACGTGCACAGTACCACAGTTGCATAGTTGCAAATTCAAAGCTGTCACATCTAAAGGTAAATGTTCCTACTCCCCTGCCTCTATTCTGCACTCCCTGTCTCATCCTTGAAGATTGTCTATGAAGCTCTAAGAGCATCTTCCAGACTCCTTCCTACAGTGTTTGAACACGCTTATATTTAAAAGAAGCGAGATGTAAACAAATCAGTATCCACATTGGTGTTCTAACACTTCTCAAACTGTTTCCACAGGAGAACCACCCCCATTAAAATGTCATGAAAACCTATATTTGTTATTTGAATTAATTTTCCAATTTGATCTGTTTTTTTTTTTTTTTTGAGACTTACATTATAACCATAAGATAAGTGAGAACACTCCCAAGTGTCACAAGCTTGGCAAGGGAATTAGAACGGGGAGCTTGAGCTAAGTGCTAATAAACAGGCACAGAGGGAGCTGAGCACTTAGCTACAGCAATTGGACGAGCCTAGCATGTACTGTTACTGACAGTGCTGACTGCGCAGGTGCCAAAGGGACTCTAAAGTAACCCTCCTCCTCTGTGTGGGTGGCTTGGGAATGTGTCACATGAGGAAGAGAGAGGAGAGAGAAACTAGTAGAATCTGTCCCATTTTCCCTTCCAAAGGCTATTTTGCATACCTTCTGGAGCTTTCTGAGCAGGTAAGGAGATGCATACACAGCTACCTATATTCCAAGCCTGATGGTAAGAGAGGTGCACCTTCAGCAGTCTAAGAAGGTAAGAAATGCTAGTATGTCAGCTGTCAAGGGGCTGCATATCTTGCATACGGTGAGACCAGCAAAAATGTCTAATGGTCTTGGGGACAGGAAAAGTGTCTTGTCAGCCTCCTGTGTCATTAACACACAAATGTAGTTTATAGATGGGATTATGCTGTAGGTTTATGGATGGGTTGAGTTCAGCAATGCACACTTTATTGTTTTTCTCATTGCCTTGAAATAGGTTCTACTAGATCTCTCAGTACTTGGTGAATGTTATCCTATTTGACAATGGATTCAACTCGATAATAGTTCATATCTATATTTGTATTGTGACCATTTTAGAGCCCAAGACTAGTCTGTGCACTAGAGTAGCAATAAGCTTAGGAATGAGTTTCAGCATCCACCTTCATCTTTCTCTTGTTTGACTCCTATGAACTATGCTATTTTTCTGATTCTTCCTACTTTAAAGAAGGAGAGGAAGAAAGAGGAAAAAGGAAAAAAGAAATGGACAGGAAGAATGAATTTCTATTTACCCACTCAGTTTGTACACTGGCACATCATAGTAGGTAAACACCCGAGTTCTCAACAGATGCAGTCTGGGACTCTTCTCTGCTGTAATCTTCTCCAGTATGTGTTTTCTGGACACTTGGTCTCCTGTTTTGGGTAACATATTGGGCATTTTTCCCACTGGAGTCTTCTCCTCTTCATAAGACATTGCCCATTTGCCATTTTAGGTACCTTGAAGCAAGTTTAGTGCTGTGGTAACGACTTGACACCAGAGGAAAATCAGAGAGTAGTCTCTATGGACTCTTAAATTTGCTAGTGTTTTTAAATTAGGATACAAACTAATTAGTTTCATTTCAGCAGTAATACATTCTTTGTGGCTGCTGAACCTTTTCCTCCCTCACCCCTGTCCCATTTCCCTTCTTACCCCATAATCCCCTCTCCTCTTTCATGCTACATATATTCTGTAACTTGTGCAATCTCTTTTCTCCCTCTCATGATCCCCACTCTAGCTTCATGATCTACAATATCATCTTCCTACGCCCTCTACATATGTGTACATCTGTGAAAAATTACACTTGCAATATTGAGATTCCTGGACATCAGTTTAGGTTCTGTCGAAAGTGCTCTTCCTTCATTCCAAATAGTTTATGAGAACATTGTAATTTCTGCAGCTCGTCAGCTCTTTGGATATGTTATACCAGTCAAGGCTGTCTCTCCAGGTGCAGGATATAAGGACAATTGATAAAGGATGTCTGAAAATAAAAGTGAAACTGATAATAAGTTAAAAATTTCTGACCAGAAACGAATTATTCTAAGCAATGTCTGTGATAAAGTATTTTTTCATGAAAAAATACTCTGTTGGTCTAAGCTCTAAATAATTGCTACAGTCCTTTTCCAGTATTAATTATACATACTAGGCTTCAAATTAGCATATTGTAATTACTTATCCTTCAGCAAACATCCTATTCTTTGAGAACACTAATTTGGAGAGCTCCTGATTATACAATTACCCCCTGGCAGACATAGATCTCTTTTTAAGAGTAACTTCATGGTATTTTTGGAATGGCAGGGCTCATTTCAAATGTGCTTCGTATGTCCAACCAACATGGTACTGTATATTCCTGATTTAAACAGTAAACTGAAATAAACAATGATATAACCGCGATCAAAATGACAAAAGAGCAAAATGGAAGCTGTTTTAATTTCGTGACTTATGGGATTTTAATCTATATCTGAAATTCAAAACAGTGAAACAGATATAAATTGAAAGCACAGTTTTGTGGTTTATGGGTGTCACAGCTGGGTAGAACTATTCACTGCTTCTCTCTCTTGAAAGCTTATATGGTGTTTTCTGGTAATATGGGACCTAGACCATAGGAAGGAGGCTTTCAATGTAAATGAACCCCATCGAAAGATGTCTATAAAGGTTCAATAGTGGCACTTGGAGGTTGGTGGTACCAACAGTTACCAACACTTGTCTGAGTGGACTTAAGGGCCGCCCAACATCAGGGAACCATGCCTGGTACTATCAATCTAGAGTTTGTGGGGACTAGTGAGGTCACAGATCCTAGAAGAGAGCTTACTAATGTTACTTTGACAACCCAGCATAATTCCTTAACTATAGTCTAAATATTATCCTTATACCAACAGATAAGTATAGCCATCACCTCTCATCAAGGCAGCTTCTGTCTCTCCTGCAAATGAAGATCATCACAGAAAACAAGAGGGGGCACGAAGCGAAGATCAATGGAATTGTGGAGAGCATAGCTCTAACATCTGCATGTGCACCACGACTCCTGCATCATTGCTCAGGGAACATTGGAGAAGAAGAGGGGGAAAAGGGTTGTAAATGCCAGAACACCAGAAAGTCTGTCCTGAGACTGCCTCTCATAGAAATGACTGTCTAATCAAGACCTGGACAATGACATTATCAATAGTCGTACATGCTAATGTGGAAGAAGAAACATCTTATGGGGTTCCAATGTCTAGAAAGACAAAAACAAAAACAAAAACACCATAGGCAACGAATAGCCATTGCTAAGAGAAGTAGAACTATCCTATCCCAAGGCAAATATTCTGATTGTTTTCCCAATACAAATTAGTTAGCCTTAAAACCAAATACACACAAACAACAAAAATATATTCAGAGGGTGATACATACATACTTATACACATATGTAACAGTAATAATTAAAGGGAAAGAGACATTAATTTGAGAGTGAGGCACATGGGAGGAGTTGGAGGTAGGGGAAAGGAGAGGACCTAGAATGAAAAAAAGAAAGATGGAGGATGTGAAATAATTGTATGATTATATTTTAATTAGAGATATAAGAAAACAAAGCTCACATTTTCCCTCACATGTGAAATAATTTGCAAACCTTTAATAACTGCCTTAAAATTCTATATTAAGACTTGAAATATCCTCAGTGCTTAAAATGCTTCTGCAAAAGCATAAACATTTAGGATGCCAAATCATAAATAAGTGCCAGGTGGGCATGGTGGCCATGAGGAAAAGCACCCTGAATGAGGTCGGAACGCACAGAACAATATATCACCGTGATAAAGGTGTTCCAGGGTGATCCTAGGCCAAAGAGAGAAGTAAACATCTGACTGTCTTGTTATCTAGGAAGCCTGGGCTATGGAAGGAGAACAGGCAGTTGCTAAGAGGCTCATGCCTTGCAACTGCTCTACTGGTGTTCACAATTTATGACATTCTGGAAAAGGACAAGACTTAGTTCAATGTTATAGATACTCCCAGGTGTCCTATATATACCACAAAGAAGACCATTCATTCTGGTGGCTTTGTGTCCATAAAAGTCAGCATGAAGGTGACATTCAAGTATGACGTATTTCCCACATAGCCCCTGAAGTCTTCTGCTCGGTTCTAAAGAGCATTCACCAAATCGAACAGATGATGTTGTTCTAAATTGCTTTTATTTTTTATTTATGGGTATGTATGTGAGAGCCTGCATAGGTCTGTGTGTCCCCTTTGATGCAGGAGCACAGAAGGAAAACCTGGGGTCCCTTGGAACTGCTGTTACATGCATTTGTGAGCTGCTATTTAGAGACTAAGAATCTGACCCAGGTCACCTTCAAGAGTTACAAGTGCTTGTACTGCTGTGCCGTCTCTTCCGTCTCCATACAACTTATTTTAATAATCTATACCTTCATGCTAATTGACTCACACTCTCTATTTGAACTCAAACTTGCATCATCTCTAAGTCATGTACATTTTTATCTGCCTACTCACAACATTCTGATTTTACGATATGTCATTTTTAAACTTTGAATTATTATTGACTGCTATCCTCAAGAAACTTTAAACTCTTTGGAGCTGGAGTTCATGTTCTATGTACTTTCCTTCTTTCTCTTAATGTATTTGATGAAATATATTTTAAAAATTCCCCATTGTGGTAGTGTAGACATAGGTCAGCCAGTTAAAATAATTGTCTTGCATTTATAGGAACTGGAGTTTGATAGCCAGAACTCATGCAAAAACAAACAAGAGCAGGGTGTGGTAGGATACAGTTACAATCCCAGTCTGGAACCAGAAACCAATGGATGAGACTTTCTTACCATCCTGCCTATACCAGTTGGTTAGTTCAAGGTCAGTGACAAGAGAGAGAGAGAGAGAGAGAGAGAGAGAGAGAGAGAGAGAGAGAGAGAGAGAGAGAGAGAGAG
>NC_034594.1:4406926-4426281 GCF_900095145.1 Mus pahari | reverse complement strand
ACACACACATATATACACACATTCAATTACCCCACTAGATATTAATAAGGAATAGTTTTATGGAATAACAAAACAATGGCCATGTTTTGTAGTAGTACTACTATTTAATAACAGTAATAAGTAAACACTGATTTTCTGAGAAAAAAGAAATCCCCAATGAATAACTGTATAGTAATTGTATTTGTAACACAGAGAAATTAATAACATGGAAGATGTGGAAAGTTTTTCCCTAACTTCAAGGATTCCAGATATTAAGAGTCACTGGAATGGCACAATTACATAAGGAAGCTGTCTGAGACTGGATAGTTCATGAAGAACAGAAAGTGATTTTTCTCAAAGCTCTGGAGAGTGAGAAGCCTGAGATCAAGGCATTGCCATCCTAGTACATTATAACGTGGGTAAAAGTATCACATGGGTGAGACAGAGAGAAAAATGATAAATCTATAGTAATCAATCCTGGCTCACAATGATGTCTTTTTTATCCCTCCCTGAAAGTAGTACTGGGCCACTGAAGTGCCTCCTGCCCAGTCCCCTTCCCGAACATGGCTGCCTCAGGGATGCAGTTCCCTGCACATATGCTTTGGGAGACACATTCAAGCCACATCAGAGAGATTCCTTTCTGCTCAATCACTGGCATTGACTTAATTCATCTATGTGCACTCATAGGTCAAGAGTCCTCAAAAGAAATTGTTACACAAAGGTCTCAACCAGGGGTCAGAATCAGGTTACAAATTGAGTTCAAAGTCAGGGCAGGGAGATTAGAGCAAAGAGGAGAATCAAAGCAAGGAAGAGCTGAGCGGAGCCTGAGATCAGATGGCTGCTGGGGCACAGGGCAGCGGGTTCGGCCTCTCTGAATCCGATGGTCACAACTGGCAGGAGAATGGAGGACAGCACATTCTCAGGGGACTGAGGTCTGTGGTGGATTCTACCAGTGTCTCTGTTTGCTTTAGCTCCCTTTATCTTTTATTATAGGTTTTAAGATTCAAATTGCTGGGTAAATTGGATACAGATAAGAACATACTCTACTTCACTGTCTCCTTGGCTGTTCCAATGTATTTTAGATCATCTCTCTCCAATAGAGATATATCCCATTATTTAAAAAAGAACAACCATACAAAGGTTCAGATTCTAAGGATGAGAAATAATTATTTAATTTATAAAGAACTATACTTAAAATATTGATATTATAAGTAATTTCTATTTTATTTCACTAAAGATATTTTGTTTTGCTTTTATAACATTTTAGTTTACGGAGCTTCACCTGAGGACACAAACATTAGTAAAATTTAGACATAATATGAGACAAAATGTTTTGTGCAGAATAATGCAGGGGTACTCATTCTTTTCTTCTTTCAACATAGGCTGAGTCTTAGAGTATAAGACGATATAAAAAAAATAAACGCATGGAAGGAGGAACTCATATTATCCTTCTTCACAGGTGACTGGAATCTCTGTACTTAAAGGACCATGCAAAATCCACCAGAAGCGCTTAGTTCAAGTACTCAGCATCTTTATTTATAGAATGGGGGAAGGTTGGCATCAGATGCTCTAAGAGGCTCTTTGTGCCAGGCCGGTGAGTTCAGTTTGTGCCATGTTAACTTGAATGTGCTTTATAGCCTTAGTTCCTCTGCTCTCTCCTCCAAGGGGCTAGAAAACGCATGGATGCCAGAGAAAAATGTATCTTTGACTGTATTAGTCAGAATTCTCCAAAGTAACAATATATATATGTATCCTGACTAATATACATACATATATACATACTATATAATGAATATTTGTAGATTTAGAGGATTTTTTAAAAATTTGTATATTTTGCAGGGTCTTATAAGTACAGAGCCCATTCACCAGTTAAGAGATAATTTGAGTTTTCTTTTCCTGTTTTTATTTATACTGTCTTGTATTCTAAAACTTAAGCCTATATTTAATGAAGAAAAATGAATATATTCTATGTTCAGTGAAGAAAAGAATATATATATATATATGTATATATATATATATGTATATGTATATATATATGTATATATTAGAGAGAGAGATACACACAGAGAGATACATACATGGATAGATAGATAGATAGATAGATAGATAGATAGATAGATAGATAGATATGGATTTGTTAGAATGATTTACAGGCTAATGCCACAGTATCTCACTATGAATAGATGGTTCAAGAATCCAGTAGTTTGTCAGGCCTTGGCCCTGGACATCTCAGTTGGTCTTCAGTGTATGCCAGAATTCCAGAGAAGTAGGTTTTCCTGTCGGCGGAGGATGGGCTTACTAGTGAGATGGGAGCAAGCAGGTGAAAAGCAAAGCTTCCTTCTTCCATGTAAATATAGAGACTCAGGGTTACACAATCACGCCTTGGCAGATATAGATTAAAGGTGTGTTTTCCCAGCTCAAAGATCTGGATTAGAAGTGGATCTTTCCATTTCAAATTCAGCAAAATCCCTGATGGGTGTGTCTCTTCATTTTGTAGTTTTAGTTCATTCCAGATGTAGTCAAGTTGACAACCAAGATAAGCCATTGTGCTATTTAAACATTTATTCACATACATTTTATATGTTGAGCTTTCCATAACAGAGCTACTACAGGGTCAACATGTGACCTTAAGCTGTAGAAATGTAAAAAAAAAAAAAAAAAAAAAGAAAGAAAGAAAGAAAGGAAGGAAGCAAAAGGCCAATTATTGTGGGCTTCTCTCTGATGCCACAAAGAATAAAGTAATTTCGATTCTAATATTGTTATCATTGCTGATAATTCATTTTATTAGAAAAATAGTGGGTCAGGTTTAAATATCCTGTTCCTTATAAAAATATACAGACATTCAAAATAGGCTTTATAAGTGCCTTCTCTTTTTTTCTTTTTAGACAGTATAGATGTTTCAAATGATACAGTGGCCACCATGGGGCAAGTCATGGAGCAAAAGATTGCCACTGGCAGAAAGCATAAACACAGAGGATTGCAGTGTTACAATCTCCCTTCCTTTCCTGCTCATCCTTTCTCTCAGCATTTCCCTTATTCCAGGTTGGATTCAAAGGATCTCTGTAGTTGTAGATGGCCCTGGACACCTCAGCCTTCTGTCTCCACCTCCTGAGTGTTAGGGTTATAGGCATGAGACGCCACACCCAGTGTGCTGGTTAGCTTTTATAAATGTGACGCAAGCTAGAGCCACCTGGGAAGATCCTCAAAGAAAGAATTTCCTCAGTGAGACTGGACAGCAGCATGTTCGTGGCACCTTTCTTAATTATAAACTGATGTACGAGGGTACTGCCCACTCTGGGTGTTGCCAATCTATGGCAGGTCAGCCTGATTTGTATATGTAGCAGAGGTACAACTCCATCTTCCTTCAGATCCGCCAACAACTGGAGTAGGCGCTGTCCCTGCATCTGTTGCAGGCCCGTGGCTCCTGCTTCCCCAGCTGGGTTCCCTTGTCTGGCTTCAATGAGAGAGGATGTGCTTAGTCCTGTAGTGTCATGATATGCATAGGGTGGGGAGGGGAAGGAGAGGGTAGAGAAGGGGTGGGGGATACTCAGAGGGGAATCCCCCTTCTCAGAGGAGAAGAGGAGGGGGAAGGGAGATCTGTGTAAGGGGGCAGTGGGAGGAGAAAGGAGGCTGATATTGGGATGTAAAGTGAATGCATAAAATTTTAAAATATTCACAAAGAAAGAAGAGAGAGAGAGAGAGAGAGAGAGAGAGAGAGAGAGAGACAGAGACAGAGACAGAGAGACAGAGAGACAGAGAGAGACAGAGACAGAGACAGAGACAGAGACAGAGACAGAGACAGAGACAGGAAAAGAGAAAAGAAAAGAAGAAAGAGTAGCTGAGCAAGCCAAGGAGAGCAGGCCAGTGAACCCCCCACAGTCTCTGCTTCAGTTCCTGCCTCCAGGTTCCTCCTGCATCGACCTCCTGTCCTGGCTTCAAGATGATAGATGCTTAACTACAAGCTGAAATAAACCGTTTATTTCCCAAATTGATTTTGGTCGTGATTTTATCATAGCAACAGACAGCTAACTAGGACAGCTAGCTAAGTCCCTTATTTTAATTTCATTTTCAGCCGTCTACAGCCACAAAAATCTATTTTTGTTTTTATCTTATAATAAAGAATAGTATTTCTGCAGTCTGTCACCTGCTTGCGTGTTTGGAGGCAACTACCATGATCTATATACAAACTCTGTGCTAATTTATTTAAATAACACAAAACTATCAATGTAACAGTTACCTAACTCTGAGTCTAATTCTTTCTTGGTTAACTCATAATTCTGAAGGCTAAAATGCCACTGACTATGGAAGCAAGGGAAAATGACTTATTAAGGCCTATTAGGTGAATGAATGAGGCCAAAGGTGGCTCACAGTGGAGATGAGAAGTTACTTGGAACCTGAAGAGGCCACTGGGGGCTGCTTTTGCTGCCAAGTCATCAGTATTTATGGTGTCTTCTGTGAGCTCCTAAGACACTGGTCCTGGGCATTGCAAAGATAGCACGTTTCTTACTGTTTAAATTTTTCCTGGAAAAAAATCTCTGTGCATAGATTTGTGCCCCTGTTTCTTCAGTAAGGTCAAATCTCCTTTAGATTTCTAAATTTGTAACCTTGATTCTCCAGTAGAGACCCACCCTCTTCATAGCTTTCCAAAGAATTCTGTGTGTGTGTGTGTGTGTGTGTGTGTTTGTGTGTGTGTGCGTGTGTGAAATTTAAATGCAAAGAAATGATTTAATGGTCTACCACATGTTAAGTACCACACAATCTGACTTTGTGAACACTGTTTTTGGTGTGTTATCAGAATAACTTCAGATCTAATGGAGACAGGAAGAGACCTTCTGATCCTTAACACCTCTCCCATATTTTAAGGCAGGGAAGCTCCTTAGCTGGTCCTATTTTGTAATGTAAGGTGACACCAAAAATCTGGCATTGACACCCAGATGTTGAAAGATTTGCTCAGCGCTTCAAGACAAATGATCCTCCAGAGAGAATATGCTGCATCTGCAGGGCGCTGGCAACGAGCCGAATCCAGCCCCCAGGTCTTCCGCAAAGCAGAGGCGTACTCTATTGCTTGCAGGAACACCAAGACCCCCTGAAAAGGCAGTCTTCTCTCATATCTCCAGATGGGAAATTCTGAAAAAGAGGAGAATGTGTTGCACAGCTAGAGATACCTCATTTTATTGGAAAAACATGAGTTCAAAGCAGTTAATTCTCATCAGTGAAGGAGCATTATTGCATCAGTTATCCTGAAGCAGAAGCCACTGATGATGCCATTACTCCCGTGACCTGTTTTGCCTTTAGTTCCTGTAATGATAGAAAGAATTTTATGGTGTACCTCTGGCTCTATCAAGATTGCACACACACACACACACACACACACACACACACACACACACACACGCCTCCTGGACTTGGCATAGCGACTGCTCTCAGGATTCACAGCAGCAACTGTGGTTAGGCACACAAGACTGGGCTCATTTCACTGCAGTTGAGAGAGCCTCAGGTGAGAGAGCATGGGTCTCACTCTTCCTAGTGGGTTTATTGGTTGTTAGGGGAAGGATGTCAATTTCCTCAGCAACACGACCACTGACAGTTGAGTCATAGAGAGAGCTCCACTGAATATTCTCCCACCCACCGGCTGGAAGGGACTCTTACTTGACTCAGTAGGCACATGCAAAAGGAAGACTTGAGAGGTGGAAGGAGGGGCTCATTGAGAAGAGGGGATCCAGTGGAAGAGATCGGATGAGGGAAGGAAACAGAGTGTGGTAAGGCCTAAAGTTCACATATAAGTGTATGAAACGGTCAAGCAATTTAGAACATTCTAAGATTACTTGTGAAGCAAAATCATTCTTGGCCAAACTGAAGGGACTCTAGCTAGCCCGAGCAGGGCAAACATTTCTTTGGCAGACCCTGCCCTTCTCCCTCATCCCCCCTGCCTTGCTAAAAACTGTTAAATTACATTCCTAAAGCTAGCCACCACTCTATTTCCCTATTTGGCCACTTCCTCCTTCTGAGGCTACTACCAAGTTCCGGGTCTGCAAGTATTGAAGTCCAACAATCAAAGACTCCTTGTGGTTCACCCAATTAATGCACCCAATTAAAATCCAACACTTCATCTTAACATGGAGTTTCCTCTTTTACCTTTATAGACTGTCATTTGCTATTGGGCCACATCTGTCTCCTATATCTGAGGCAGTCCATTATCTTTCTCCAGGACAAAGGCCACTCTGCCCTCTCCCTCCTCCCATTCCCCTCCTCTCTCATTCCCCTATCTCCTGCCTTTGTCTCTTATTCCCTGACCTCTGTCTTTCGGGGGCCAGTGAATGTCTTGGGGTGACCTGAGCTGATACTTTTCTGACACAAAGGTAGATCTAGGACACAGGTTTCAGTGAGGTACCGGTGAGCTGCAGGTCCTAGCGACCTCATCTCTGATGCTTAAGTAGTCCATTATATGTAACAGAGAACTCCAACTCATACTCTTGTTTCTACTTATAGATAAGAGGGAGAATAAAAGCAAATGACAAGAACAGAGTTTCAGGGGTTGATTAGAGTAAGTCTCTGGGAAGTGACTATTATTATTTACAATAAATTAAAATTCTTGTAAAGTATCAATGGATACTCATGAAGGAGACTGACCATATCCTTGACAATCTATATTAAATGTGTGAAATGAAAGAGTGAAATAGGTAAGTAGAGAGGAAGCGGGAGTTTATCAGAGAATGAAAATCTGGTCCACAGGCATGGCATGGCCTCTTTCTTTCATACTCTCCTCTCCTTCATCCTCTTGCTGTCAGGGTTCTGCTGGGAGACTGATCACACCTAGTGTGATACCATTAGATACTGCTACAGCAGAGGTGCTGAAGTTGGTCCCAAGAAATTTCAAGTCTTTGACTCTTAAACTGTTCTCTTGTTTCCCTGAGCTCTGCATCTTCCACTGCCCTTGGTTTGCCCCAGGAGGTCACTTTGTCCCTGGACTTTTCATAAGCAAGCCTGTCCTTGCCACATATGATTGGATCTTAATAGAGTGTCAATAGTTCTGCAGGGCTCAGCAAAGGTTTGGTGTTGTAGCAAGGCATTTCAGGTTTGTCTTGGTGTTTGTCAACATGACAGGAACTTAGACATACCTGAAAAGATGGACTCCCAACTGAGGAGTAGCCTCCATCACATTGACATGTGCGCAGAGCATTTTCTTGGTTGGTGGTTGATGTTGAAGGGTCCAGTTCACTGTGGGCAGGGCAATCCCTGGGCAGCTATGTATAATAAAGGTAGTCGAGCAAGACAAGAGAAGAAAGCCAGTAGATAGCATTCTCTCATGGCCTCTGCTTCAGTTTCTGTCTTGAGTTCCTTGTCTAGAGGATCTCTTATAAGCATCACTTGTCAATAAAAAAGCCAATGGCCAATGAGCTAAGGCAGGAAATATGAGGTAGGACACTGGCAGAAAGGGAGGATTCTGGGAAATAGTGAGAGAATAAAAGGAGTGGAGGGTGGAGACCCAAGGAGAGATTCGAGGGAGACACTGATGAAGACACGAAGGAAGAGGAGAGCTGGGACTGAAGGAGAGATAACGAACCACGTGGGAGACAGAGGATGGTTTAAATGATGTAAATAAGTTATGTACTAATCTGGGAATGAGCCAAAGCTTACAGTCTAGGAATTTAATAATTCAATAATTACTCTCAGAATTGTCATTCCAAAAGCAGGGTCCAGGCAAGAGAAGAAAACTCTCTCTCTCTCTCTCTCTCTCTCTCTCTCTCTCGGTTCCTGTCTTGGCTTCCCACAATGATGGGCTAGAAAATGTGAGGTGAAATACATGCTATGGTTTCTGGTTGCTTTTCATCACATTGTTCATCACAGCAACAGAAAGCAAATTGGAACAGTGTTATAAAAGGAAATAGAAATTCCCCAGTGCAGAGGGTCTGCAGCTCTCATTTGTAAATTAAATCTTCATGCAATAAAATGCCATTATCATGACTATTATTAATTCTAAGTACCATTTTGATTTTATTCAGTTTTGAATAACTTCAATTTATTTCTGTATTGGGGATTAAAACCCAAGTTTTGTAGGTAAGAGGCAAATGCTACCACTGAGTCCTGTCCGCAGCCTAACTTATGAATGTCTTCAGTAATAACTTAAGCGTTGTTCTCTGATATATGACTTACCACACTGGCTTCTAAGATCCAGCCTGGTGCTATATCCTCTCTTCATACTTGACTTTTAAATCATCTTTGGACCCACAGGCATGGCATGGCCTCTTTCTTTCATACTCTCTTCTCCTTCATCCTCTTGCTGTCAGGGTTCTGCTGGGAGACTGATCACACCTAGTGTGATACCATTAGATACTGCTACAGCAGAGATGCTGAAGTTGGTCCCAAGAAATTTCATTCACATTCAACTATTGTTTCAGAGAAGCACCTGAGTTCATTTCTTTAACTAGTATTCTCATTCCTCCATTTATTTATTCAAGAAGTTCACCAACAGCATTTTTATCTATGTTTTATTTATACATGTGAACACTCCAGTTCAGTCTTCCTTACTTTGACACATTCTCTGCCAGGGTAGACTAGTATTCTGTGCACAAAGATTAAAGCTTTGGGGAAACTGCTTTTTACTGAGCCATAACTTATTTTTCTTATACAAATTTCGATTAGGCTGAAGTTAGAACCTGGTTTGCCATCGGACTTGTTATCTTGGCAGAGGTCACCAACTTCACTGGTTTATAACAACTTCATGAGTTTTCTTCCCTAGAGGCATCTTTTTGTGCAGTTCTGAGCCCTCTGTGTCAGTGTGAATTGGTCTTTCTGTGTTTGCTCGCAGCTGTCATCTTGTGATCTAGGCAACTGCAGGATTTCCTTTGCAGTTTTGGGTGGAGCCACCGGGTCCAGCTTCCATGCATTTTTTGATGACTTCTTTATGTTACTTAAGGATGTAGCTTTAGTTACTCAAGGATGTTCCTTGCAAAGGACACCTGAATGATAGAACTTAGAGATTTTATAAATCTGAAAATGCCCTTATTCTGCATCTACATTATTTAATTGGTAATCTGAATATGTATAGAAATTTGAAGTGAAAATTATTTTATTAAGAATTTTTCCAGAGATGGAGCAGTCATTAGGAGCACTGACTGCTCTTACAGAGGATCTATGTTTAATTCTCAGAAGCCCTATAGTAGCTCACAACTGTCTGTAGTTCTATTCTAGGAGGATCCAATGTCTTTTTCTTTCCTCCAAGGGCACCAGGCATACATGTGGAACACAGACATATATGCATAGAAAACACCTCAAATAAATAAATTATGCATAAAATGAATTAAAATAATTTTTACAAGCACTGCTATATTGCTTTCTGCCTCTTAATGAGGTTGCTACAGGCAGGTATGGGTTGAGACTTTGCAATTCAGTAAAAGAAATAAGTATAGATTTTGGAACAAAGTTTTAATAGAAGACAGGAGAGTTAGTGCTCAGACAGCGTGTATGTAAAACTGTGAAGAGCAGATGACCCTAGGAATCAACACTTGAGAGGTGGTTAGGAAAAAGTTTCTCAAAATGGATCTGAGGAGGGCCCCTCAGAACGTTATGCTGTGAAGGTCAGAGCAAACTGCCTTTCAGAGATTGAGCAATACCCACCACCAAAGAGATGCCAGTTTGTGTAATGTCTTTGTAGCAAGAAACTGATAGGAGCTGCAACATGCAAGAATTAGAGATTGTCGAATGTGCAGAACCAGGACATTTTCCCTAGAGTCCTGGCTTGGATCCACAGGTCAGCAAGGGTACTCTTTCCTGAGATTCAGATTCCAGAACAGATGAGATTTGGAAGTATAGTTTCAGAGAGTTTGAGGAGCCTCTCAGATACCTAAGGTAAAACTGTTCCTAACGATGGCTTAGGAGAGCCGCCTTGTTTCGTTCCTAACGATGACTTAGGAGAGCCGCCTTGTTGGGAAGAAGAGAGGGAGATTCTCCAATACAGAGGCCACGATTCACCCTAGGGAAGCAGTTCTTTCATAGAAGAATATCAAATTGACTGAGTCTAGAAGAAAATTGGAGGGAGTGACATTGGACAGCTAGCATGTGTCACAGGGAAGTTATTGACACTCAGTTCTACTTCCCCCTACCCCCAGTCTGGTCTCCCAAGATTTTTGTGGATTTCTGATGCTAATTCCATATTCATAAATGTGGTGATTTCATTATACTTAGCCTGAGAACCTCTGAAGCTAAATTAATATAATCTCTATTTTGTGCTTCACCAAGATGTTAAATAATTTAATGAGACATACACACACTGTGCTGTTGCTGATTGATTTATTTTGAATATTACATTAAGTCTACATTGGTTTGGATCTATTCTGTTACTGTTTTTCTGCTCACATTGATTGTTCTGTGCTCTAATATTCTCATAATTTCTTTGAACACTTTTAACTTCAGAAAACTACCGGCCTCCGAAAATACAAGTGGACCTGGTTACCCTTTTCTGGTTAAATTTGGTAGAACTCATAAGGTTTCATCTTTACAAAATATTTTGTAAATTTCTAGCAAAAATACATAAATCTATGTGCATACATGTTTGCACATATCCATGCATGTTTGTGTGGGCAGGTTTTAAATTGCAAATTTAATTTACTTCGTAGGTGGAGGGCTATTTATAGGACCTGTTTCTTCTTGAATGGGCTTTGATAGTTTATTTTATTAGCTACATAAACCCTTATGGTTGCCATGTCATTTTGACAAATTGATGACTTTATCACTATAAAATGATATTATACAGCCTCAGGATAGACTGGGCTCAGACTTCTTGGTCAGATATTAATAGAGACACCACGGGGTTTATTCCTAGCACTGTGCTGTATCTTTTTCAATCTTTTGTACTTTATTCATCTATAGGCCTTTGTGGCTAACAACTATTTAGCCTATTATTAGAAAGATGGCTCCTGATATTTTAGAAATACTCCATTTTAGAAATATCTTTCAAGTTGATATTATTCCAAATATATTGTTTTTTTATAACTGTGAACAAATACCTGAGACGAACATGGAATGATTATTTCGGCTCATGGCTTCAGGGAATTTGGTCGGGTAGATGTGCTCAGACAGATTATCACTGTGATAGAGGCACGTGGTCGAGGTCACCCTCCTCTTGTTAGTGGCAGGAAGCCGAAAAGGGGGGCATGGTTTGGTCATTTTCTATATACTATAATGCTAATATTGGCCCCCACTATCTGGTTGCCTCAGGACTAGAATCCTCATGTACACCAAGTTATTTGACCTTGATCCTTGGTTGAATAAAAATGTTGACAGCCTATAGCTGGGCAGAAGAGAAGTAGGTGGGGTTTCCTTTCCTGGGCTTGGGGTCTGAGGAGGACCTAGAGGGAGAAGAGGGAGGAGAGAACACAGAGAGAAGATACCATGGGGTAAATGATTGTGAGAACGGGTCATGAGGGCTGGGCTGTCAGAATAAGAGCCACACAGATGAAGCATGGCAAGTCATTGCTTGGGTTATTGATAGGGAAGTAGATAGTCGTAGCTTAGAGAGTAGGTATCTATCCATGTCTACTGCTTTAAAGACTTTTTATAAATATAAAAGTTTTGTGTCTTTTATCAGAGAACCCCCAGTTAAGATTAAATAGTTACTATGACAGGGAGGCATACAAGAAAAAAGACAATAAAAGATACAACCCAAGGCACAGACATGGTGATCCTCCTATCAGACCCACCAGGCAGATGCATGTGGTCACTTAAATGACATGGCTACCATATTTTAATTGTATTGGTATTCTGATTAGGTCAGACACCTCACAGTCTGGTTGTCTCTGGAGATAATTGGAGACTCACGTGAGGTGTACTTCACCAACCCCCTAAAGATTTCTTTTTTTTTTTTTTAAAGATTTATTTATTTATTTTATGTATGAGATGAGTAGCTGTCTTCAGACACACCAGAAAAGGGCATCAGATCTCATTACGGATGGTTGTGAGTCACCATGTGTTTGCTGGGAATTGAACTCAGGACCTCTGGAAGAACAGTCAGTTCTCTTGACTACAGAGCCATCTCTCCTGCCCTAAGGATTTCTTAATTCAATCATGAACTTGAAAATCAAAAACAACCACCACCCATATGTAAACCACCTCTGTTAGTACAATGTAGAGTTGATAGCAGTTCACCTACTATCTCCTATTTCTTTTCCCACTGACCCACTCATTATCTTTTTTTTTGCTTGGTCTCAGATATTTGATTTTTTTCTGCTCTAATTTCTTTGATGTTATACTGACTATAATTATTTTTGTCATTTTCTTTGTTGCCTTAGGGTTTGTGTTAGGCATCTTTAACTCACCACAGCCTACTTTCAAATGATACCACTTCACATACAATATCGGAATCTTATTCCTATTTCTTCCCATTTGTAGTCATTTGGACATTATCATCACACACTTTAATTACGCACGTTGCGAATGCTATGGTAGCTTATTGTAAACACCCGGGTATCTTATAACTGAGGCCCCTGGCGAATGCTGGTATGCCAGACATATAGGATTCTGAGGCCAGAGGATCTCCTGCAAGAAGACGCCTGAAGATACCAGGCCAGTTCAAGGCTAGCACGAACAATTCAGCTAAATTCTGTCAAATATAAAAATGGGGGAAAAGTAGTAGAGTGTTTGCCTGGGGTGTGAGAAACTTGGGTTCAACTCTAGACGGGAGAGGTCAAGTTGAACTCCTCCTCCTGGACACAGGCTATTCTCCTGCCTCGACCTCTGGGGAAGCCAGGATTATGCATGTGCTGCCATGCTTCATTCTGACTCACTTATTTTCAAAAGTTTGTATATTTATTTGTGTGTGTGGCACTTACCTAAAATTATATTGGAGTATTTTTAAATATGGGGTCTGTGTGTGCGTGTCAGAGCGTACCTGTGAAGGTCAGGTCATAACTAAAGTCAGGTAGTTCTCTCCTAACAGCATGTATGGCCTAGAGATTGGACTATGGCTTGTCTGCAAGCACCTGAATCATTTCTGCAGCCCTGACTAACTTATGTTTAAGGTTTGTTTTAAGTAACACAATGACTTTGTCTTTGCTTCTATACGATCACTCTCAGTCATGTCATTTTTGCTTGTTGTATATTTTTGGTTGTTTTCAAATACCTGAAAATTTATAGAATTATATCACTTTCTGCTTTCTTTTTTTATTAGATATTTTCTTTATGTACATTTCAAATGCTGTCCTGAAAGTTCCCCATACCCTCCCCCCACCCCTGCTCCCCTACCCACCCACTCCCACCTCTTGGCCCTGGCCTTCCCCTGCACTGGGTCACATAAAGTTTGCAAGACCAAGGGGCCTCTCCTCCCAACGATGGCCAACCAGGCCATCCTCTGCCACACATGCAGCCAGAGACATTAGCTCAGGGGGCACCAGTGGTCTCCTCCCTCAGCCCCTCCCATGTCCCCACACACTCTCAATTGATAGCTTCTTCTTTTACTCCTCCACCTCTTCCTCTTCTTCTAATCTTTTTTGTAACATGGTAAGACAGAAGGTGGAAATTTTCTCGGGGCTTCTCTCCTAGATAATGAACTACAGGAAAGTAACTGCTATCGGGAGACGAGAATTAGCCTCTCTCAGGAGTGAGCCTCTTTTTTTTCTTATTCACTACAAAGTGGCCAGCTTGGGAACCCTATAAACAAACAGCATTGTCCAGGGCCAGACCAGGAGGGTGCACGTACATGGCTGTGCTTGCAGACCAGGAGGGTACACTTCCATGGCTGTGCTTGCAGACCAGGAGGGTGCACTTCCATGGCTGTGCTTGCAGACCAGGAGGGTGCACTTACATGGCCGTGCTTGCAGTCTACTTCTTGAGCAGGTGATCATAGCCTCAATTTATACTTGCAAGTCACTGAGGTGTTTTCTCCCTCATTGTTTCCTTTTACTCTTGTATTTTGACATTTCTGTCCAATCGCTTTCCTATATAGTGAAAAGTATTTGTATAGAGCATTTTATCATGAAAAAGTCCTTAAATAAAGTGTTTTATCATAAAAACATGTCACTAGAAGTCTCAATATTACCCCCTCCACCCGCCCTTATTTTCTCTTACAGCTTCGCACAACCCTTTTATGAATTCCTGAGCACCCTTTTGTTATTTTTCTTCTGTATTAGAACCAACATAAACATTGTTAATAATAACACACTGAGCACTAATCAAAAAACGAGAGTAGCCGATGCCTCCCCCATACAGTTTGCTATTAGCTATGTTTTTGTTTTTATTGGGTGGTAATAAAGCTAATTTGCCAGCAATAATATCTCATTTTAATGTATTTGGAGACCTTTTGAAAATATCTATATCATCAAATCAAAAACACATTATCTGCGTGTTAAAGGAGCTATTTCAAACACATCTTTGTTTGACTGCAACCTGCCTGACTCAGGAAGGCTCTTTCCTGAAGTAACCTGTTAATGCAGATTTCTTTCTGGCAGCAGAAGGGGTCATATTTATAAGCAAGTATGCCATAGGTAAGAACAGTTTTGGTTTTTATTATCACATTTATTTTTCTTTCCAGTGTGTAATGTAAGAAAATGGAATGATATTTTTATCTTTATTGTTACTTCCCTTGTTTTGAACACAGACACATTATAACTGTTTCTTGGAAATAATATGAAAAACAGATGAAAGTATGTTGTGCATTGTTAGACAATTGACACCTTGGAGACAAGGCAAGAGGCACATGGACCTTTCGGGTTCTTTAGTTGATGCGCTTGGTGTTACCAAGCTGGAGGCAGAGCATGAATCATCATTCACAGAATGTCAGTGTTCATTGTATGGTGTCATCTAGATCCACTACCTGCCAAACTTCTATACCCGTGAGCATAGAATAGCTTACACCTGCCCTTACTGAATCATGAGGAAGATCTGAGGGGCAGGGCAGCTTTCAGCAGACATTGCTATGGCTTTCATGGTTTCATTTATGTATAAACAGAATCAGGCTACATATGAACTATTGAGCCTGGCATTCTATGTCATCAGAGAATGGAAGAAATTGCATCCAGAAGATGAAGTGAAGACAGCCAAGTAATACCACCTATTTTGCATGTTTGTACATACGCACCTCAGAATAGCTTTTCTTTAATTTGTGGTAAAAGTACAGCCCCAGTGTGTGTGTGTGTGTGTGTGTGTGTGTGTGTTTGTGTGTATGTGTGATGCAGCTGCACAGTATTCTGATCCCTGTCCCCCTTTTTCCATATGGAATAAATGTCTTGTAGAACTAACATGTTTTGCTTTATGCCATTTCAAATCTGGTGACATTAAATTTATTTATTCATTTCATCACATTCATGGTAAGTCTTTGCTTTAAGAAAAATCCACATATATGGGACAGCAGCATAAGAGGGAATGCTAGAAGTACATGTAAGAAGTAATATGTCTCCATAAGCTCAGAATTCAGTCCTTTATCTCTAAACCTTGGAACCCGGGGATTTTTTTCCAGGTTCTTCCCACTCAAAGGCTGTACATTTGTCATCTACATTTCATTGTTTATGTGGTTATTCTGGGAACACAGCATTTAGAAAACTGGAATCTGCTTCAAGAGTGTGAAGTGAGAATATTTCATCACGAAGTAAACAGCAGAGTCAAGTGCCTTTTATTTTTTGCACATCTTTTATTGAATTCTGTATTTTTGGATATTACCTTTTAGGGAGCTTGCAATGAACAGGATATGAAACACTAACCAACTGTCAACTGAAGTTCATGCTTTAGATTATGATAAAAAGTTTAAAAATAGAATTGATTACTATATAATCTTAAAAATGTAATAGTTCTCCAAGATGTTTATGTATGTTTTGATCCGTCACCCCAGAGCTCCTTCCACATCTGCCCTCCCTTCTCTTCCCACCCATCTTTGCATTATTTCTTTAAAAAATAAAACAAAACAAAACACTCAAGTTCAGCTTATGCAGCCCATGTATTCTTTGATGTATGGCATCCCACTAAAGTGTAGTCAACTTAGCAAGAGCTACACTCTTAAAGAAACTGACTCCCCCCTCTCACACCATCTAGTAATTGGCATTAGATATTTGGGTAGGCATGTAAAACTTCACACCTACCTTCCACTCCACATTAGACTTTGAGATGGCTTAAGAATGCCCCGATTTTGTGTACACTGTTACAACTTCTGTGAGTTCATCCTTGTAGTGTCTTGTATCTGGAAAGAATGTTTCCTTGTGCCTTTCTTTCTTTCTTTCTTTCTTTCTTTCTTTCTTTCTTTCTTTCTTTCTTTCTTTCTTTGTTTCTTTCTTTCTTTCGTTCTTTCTTTCTTTTGACTTCAGAATGATGAATAACTAATTGCTAGAAAACTAAGAAACTTTTCATCCTCCCCAAAACAACCCTGAATTTCCCAAGTTATCACTATGAGGGTTATATGTGAATTCATGGCTTATTAGACAAATGTGTATTGTGGGGGGTAGAAAAACAGCTCAGTTGTTTATTATTTCTCTTGTAGAGAAGCCAGATGAGTTTAGAGAACCCAAAGGCTGGCTGGCAGTCATGTGTAACTCTAGTTCCATGCGATATGTTGCTCTCTTTACATCAGGCATGCACATGGTCCACATATGTACATGCACACAAACATATAAAATATCTCCAAAAAGTAAAAGCAAAGACAAAAACTAGATTTAGAACTCTGGTGTGCAATAGGGTCCTGAGTGCACAGCAGGTAAACAGGTGATTGTTAAGTATAAGATACAACAATAGAAAAAAGAATCATCTATCTGTACAATTGTAATAACTGGCTCATTGGTAAAAATATCATTCAGTCACCTTTATTGTTTTTGTCAAAATTATGACACATTGGCCCCATGGCTTTTAACTGTAGCATTAAGTGGAATCTATCTACAAAGATGCACTTACAAATCCTTTATATAGTATTTATGCAGCAGCAGAGCATCCTAGAAGGAACTTACCCTCTTAGTTATTGTTTCATATTCAGCTCAAATAAAGTCAGCACTAATAACAATACCCACTGGTATCCAGACGGAATCATTGTGGCTCTTGTTCAACAATCAACATGCATCAATCATGCCAGGGTTTTATATTCTCTACAGGTACATTATATGTTGCAACTCCTCACTGAGGTGACTGGCAATAAATATCAACACCTTCAGTTCCATGTACCAGGTTCATTCACATATCACGCTATAAGGATTCCTAGAAGATGGATAAGGAGGAAGAAAATAAAGAAGTAGTTAAGAAGGAGAATGAAGGAGAGCAGGTAATGAAGGAAGGAGCAACAGATAGGGAAAGGAGTTAAGGAGGAAATGAAAGGGTTTTAGAGGATGCTGCAAAATTCATGCTTCACCCAGTCTATAGTTTGGCTTTTACAGTTTGGACAGAGTAAACTGGTATATACAGAGAACCATGAGAGAGGTCCGAATCCTCAAAGTTAAAAGGTAGTGTTGGAACAATAAATGATAAAGTGTGAGACTAGATATTAAGTGAGAGACTAGTTATAGGGAAGAGTGGAAGTCACGTGATCTCTGCTCACACCGGTCTGTGGGGAAAGGGACACTGGGCACGCTGATTTTATCATCTGTTTGCTTTCCCAAGCACTGTTCTATTTTACAGCCCTGAGATCCTATCGATTTTGACTAAACCCCAACCATTTTGCCATCCAAGAAACTGTATGAGACACGTTATAAAACATCAGCAGTGGCACTTCAAAGTTCCCGTGCTTTGTGCTCTGCTTTTAAGTCTGATGGCTTGAGATGCTGATGGCTGTTAACTTACTAGGGTTGGAATGCATCTTAGCAGCAGAGAGGAGGGCCTCCTGGCCTTCTACACAACAGTAAAATATAAACCACACTGAAGGGCAGATGCCATGCCCAGCCTGAGACAGGCATCACAAAACAATTTCAATGGTACATTTGGATATTTTTTTACTCATAACACTTTCTTTGTGGATTCTTGTATCTTGCAAACTTTTAGGTCTTTTGCTTAAATATTATGGTTTGTAATTTTGCATTTCATGGAATTTCTATTGTGCATGAGTCTTTCTCCCTCTTCCCTGCCCGTGTGTGTGTGTGTGTGTGTGTGTGTGTGTGTGTGTGTGTGTATGTGTATGCACGTGCATGCATGCTTTTTTTGACTCTTTCTTTTAAAAAATTTGTTTCTTTGTTTTGTCTTATTCTAGCTTGTTTATTTTTGTTTTATTTTGTGCTATTATTATTTTTTTACATGTCTACTTATTTTCTAATGAGAGAGAGAGAGAAAGAGAGAGAGAGAGAGAGAGAGAGAGAGAGAGAGAGAATGAAGGAAAGGGTGTGGATTTGTGTAAGTGGGAAAGTGGGGAGGGTCTGCGAAGAATTGAGGAAGGAAAACACAATCAGAATATATTGTATGAAAAACCTTGTTTCAATAAAAAAAATTGCAAACCTAACCCTAAGCATGATTTTGGGTGATCATTTGAGGCCCCCATCACCTTCTTAACAGCACAGACAATGAAACACTAGATGCTATACATGTATTTATAGTATTTTCAATCATGGCTAGGATGTTCAGTATAGGCAAGCAAGGCGTCCTGGTTTCATTTCTTTTGCTGGAATAAAATAGTCTGACCACGAGCAATTTAGTGGAGAAAGGTGTTATCTTAGCTCAGTTCTAAGTTACATCCCGTTATAGCATGGAGGGCAAGGTAGCAGGAACTTAATACAGCTGGGCATATGATATCCACAGTAAAGAGAGAAAAGCAACCTTGCTCAGCCCAATGTCTCTACAGTCAGGAATCCCTGTCTAGGGAATGGTACTTCTCATGGTGAGCAGTGTATTCACACACCCCATAACTTGATTAAAACCGTTTCCCACTGGCATGCAAAAGCACAACCCAATGTGGATAATCCCTCACTGAGACTCTCCTCTCTGGTGACTCCAGGCTGTGTGAAGTTACTAATTAGAGCTAATTACGCAGGGTCATGCCCTTTTTTTTGACATAATTCTACACCCTTGCAGGGTTAGCAATCAGCAATCATTAAACATCTACTGAAAGATCATACAAGTGGATGAACTTCTCTATTAGATATATGATGCCTATTATTGCTAGCTATTAAACTGCCTAGAATTTTGTAAATAAATAAAATTGTATAAGTAAAGCAGTATCTTCAATTCACAGGGAAAATTGAGTCCTCCAATAATTTTGAAATTATTTTCAAAATTATTTTCAATGTACAGTTAAATATCTAGCACTTTGCACTGATATATCAATATATCTTTAATATATTTAGCGAAACTTAATAAGTAATACCTGCAAGAAAATTACTCAGCCGGGCGGTGGTGGCGCATGCCTTTAATCCCAGCACTCAGGAGGCAGAGGCAGGTGGATTTCCGAGTTCGATGCCAGCCTGGTCTACAAAGTGAGTTCCAGGACA
>NC_034594.1:4400162-4406805 GCF_900095145.1 Mus pahari | reverse complement strand
AAAAAAAGAAAGAAAGAAAGAAAAAAAAAGAGAAAATTACTCAAAGGCATTATTGTATGTGACTATTCTAAAAAAAAAATTCAAGTAAAAATACAGAAAAACTAAACGTCTGTTAAATTCATAAAATTTGTAAATTCATAAAATTAACTTTATTTTATTCATCTAACAGATGTGTTTTGCAGAGAAGAGATTTTATGATACAAATATACCCATACTATTATGTAAATGTCTTACCAATCACATTGCTCGTTTGGGAACACATAGCAACTGGGTAAAGTAGTGGACAAACGTTCTTGTGGATAAACACCTTCCCTAGCTGAACGTTTGGCCAAGCCATTCAGGTGGTCAGTAGGAAAGGGGCCTGGCTCCCCTTCTCTCATGTTTCATGCCTTCCTCTTATCTGAATCCTAATTCCCTTATTAGATTGTTGTGCAAGTCTCTTTAAAATTTCTTCTGAAACCTACAGCTCCTTCAGGCAATACTCTTCTTTTCTTTTCTATAATTAAAAAATTCTGAAAGGGCAATTCAGACGTTTTAAGATAGGATTACATCTGCTTTCCTCACTGGCATCCAGCAGGAACCATCCTTCTCTGGCCTATAATTACTAAGCATCATGTGGTAGAATAGTTAGATGAAGGGCTACGAAGGCCAACTGCACAGTGACAGTTTCTCTAACACTTTGCCCCCTGCCACTGTGATATTTGGTTGAGTTCCTTCACTTTTAGTATTGCTTTATTTGTGTAACAGTTGCAATAATTATATCACACTCATATGATTGTTGGAGAGATTATATTAGAGGCTCTGTGTAAGGAATATGGAGAGGATAATGGCTGTGAGCTGGGCTGTTGTGAGTGTAGTTCTTAGCTCAAATTTCTTCTAAACCTACCACCTGAATAGTATACCTGAAAAAGACTGTCTTTTCTTTATCCCCCACACTCCATGTGCACACCTGCTATCTCAGGTAATGACTACCGTTATGGCTCAACCTCAGAAGCTGCCACATTTGGAAATAGCAATGTGAGTATGTTGATGATGCCTTTAGAATTGAAGGAATATGTAGTTGTTTAAAAAAATGAAAGAGAAAACGCTCCCAAGCAATTAAGATAACTTTGCCTTTTAAAATTATATTTCTTTGACTTTCATGATGGGAAAAATTATTCCCATATACATTCTAGCTGAAAAGACTAGGATATGGTCAACCTTCATACAGCTTTTGTGGCCTGTCCCTAGACTTCAAGAGAGTGATCTGCTCATGTGGTAAACCGGGTATACAAATATTGCACCAGTTCAGCAATATATCTGTAGTTATTATGTCCATAAGCACTAACAATGAAAACCTTCACAGTAGTCAGGAAATATCCATGTAATGCCTCTGCTTTTCTCTAAACTCCTTGAGTCGATGAACTTTATTTTCTTCTCCCAATCATCAGATTTTGTCTTTAAAGATGAAATATTATTGCTTTGGGCATAAAACAAACTTGATAAACAATACCATTAAGGTACAAAAAGAACTGAAAAAAATCATCTATATAATTAAGAATTGAATAATGTTTCACTGTGAAGAAAGTACATGAAACCCTTCTTGAATCCTAACCCTATAGTGCTCAGTTCTTATATGGTGAGACCCAGAATATTTTGAAATTGTGGAGCAACAGTATGTGCCACGGATGAGACTGAAATATGATTCTTTGTATGGAAATCTGTTTTTTTCTAATTAAAATGTGTGAGTTGTGTTATATTGTCACAGTAGTGATGACCCATCCATCTCTGCTTTATATCTATTGCACATAGGAGTTTTCTAGGGAAACAGAATCTTTACAGCATCAAGTTAGATCACTCATTTTTGTTATTCTTAATTTTCTCAAGCAAAACAAGACCTGGCTAACACTATTCACAAGTGAAAAAACCATAGAAGAGCACCGCACAACTGATCCTTAAACTCTCCTGTGGTTGATAGAAGAGCACCACACAACTGATCCTTAAACTCTCCTGTAGTTGATAGAATTTTATGTATGTCTGATTCACTTGTCATCTCCCACAAGTAGATGACCATTCGGACAGACCAGTCAGCATTAGAAATACTGTCAATTCAACTACTCTGGTTGGAGACCTTCAACACATATTAAGACTAGAACGCTAGACAGTCTGGGTAAAAGGCTTTTCACCTTATGTGAACAAAATCCCAGAAGGCCCCTAAAACTGCAAAATATTACCTTTTAGCCATGCTTATTTTTATAATATTCCAACATTCTATTTAAGTCTTGGTTTTTCACGCAAACCCCTGTATCTTCTAGCCGATATTATTTATTTGAGTGACCTTGCGTTTATACTTTTCAACAGTACATCTTTTGAAAACAACTTTATACTTATTTATTTATTTATTTATTTATTTTGTTTTTGTCACTTAAATTTTTATTTTTTTCTATATATTGCTTTAGCACTATCTACAATAATAGCCTACGCTTCTTTACCCACCCTGCAGTCTCTTTTTATTATTATTATTATTATTTTCTTTATTTACATTTCAAATGCTATCCTGAAAGTTCCTTATACCCCCCCCCCCGCCCCTGCTCCCCTACCCACCCACTCCCACTACTTGGCCCAGGCCTTGCCTTGTGCTGGGTCATATAAAGTTTGCAAGACCAAGGGGCCTCTCTNCCCAATGATGGCTGATTAGGCCATCTTCTGCTGCATATGCAGCTAGAGACACAAGCTCAGGGGGTACTGGTTAGTTCATATTGTTGTTCCACCTACAGGGTTGCAGCCCCCTTCAGTTCCTTGGGTACTTTCTCTAGCTCCTCCATTGGGGACCCTGTGTTCCATCCAATAGCTGACTGTGAGCATCCACTTCGGTGTTTTCCAGGCACTGGCATAGCCTCACAAGAGGCCGCAATATCAGGGTCCCTTCAGCAGAATCTTGCTGGCATGAGCATTAGTATCGCGGTTTGGTGGCTGATGATGGGATGGATTCCCGAATGGGGTAGTCTCTGGATAGTCCATCCTTTCATCTTAGCTCTAAATTTTGTCTCTGTACCTATATCCTTTCATGAGTATTTTGTTCCTTATTCTAAGGAGGAATGAAGTATCCACACAATGGTCATCCTTCTTGGTTTTCTTCTGTTTTGCCTAATGTTTATACTTATTTATAATAGCATAATATGATTGTATGCAAAGTAACTTGACAGAAATTATGTGATTATTTGAAAGAAATGCTTCTCTGAGTATGTGAAATAAACTGACAGGGTGTGATAAATTTTCAGCCCAAAGTTGGAAGTAGTGAGCATGCTCATGGCAAACATGATTAGCAATGCTAACCCTCCTGTACTTACTCTATAGCTCTGGTTGGGCTGAATTCAATATGTACACCAGGATGTTCCTGAAACCATCCTAAAACTGCTTCTCCAAGTTCTGGGATTAAAGTCATACATCACCATTACCTGCCCTATTCCTCAACTTTCTGTACTTTTAAGATATGCAGTAAACCTATATTTATCATACCTTTCCAAGTAAGAGGTTGAGAATATATTTACAAAGAAACAGTTGTTGAATCCCAAGTTGAATTCCATTGCAGAGGAAAGCGGTCAGGGGACCACAGGGGATGAAGGGATGTTACAAGAGGAAAGATAAAGCTGGTATTGCTGAGAGTGCTGCTGGCTAGTGGGGCCGTAAGAAGGGTTAACTTTTTAAAAAAAATTTTTAATTATTATTTTCTTTATTTACATTTCAAATGCTATCCCGAAAGTTCCCTATACCCCCCCCCCTGCCCCTGCTCCCCTACCCACCCACTCCCACTACCTGGCCCAGGCGTTCTCTGGTGCTGGGTCATACAAAGTTTGCAAGACCAAGGGACCTCTAAGAAGGGTTAACTTTAAGATTTGGCTTTAATCGCATACAGAGTACAGCATCTGGAGATGAAGCCTAAGCAATGAACAGTCAGTTTATTGCTCAATTTTATTTAGTATATAATGTCTGCATATAAATTTTATTTTGAAAACAGTACTCTCATTGGGAATATAAATCTGAGTCAAGATTACTATTTTCACGTTCTCTCAGCATTCCGCTGCTGTCTTGCTCTCAATAATGCTGTTGAGAAGTTACATGGCAAAGATCATCAAGATTTCTTCTAACTCTGAGTTATTTTGAAAGCGATAAATTAGAAAATTCTGAGACAAAGCAAGGCCCCTATGTTAATATAAGAACAATCTGCAACAAATTTGAAGAAAATGTCTAGTTTTAAACCTTGGCAATTAAAACTTGCTTCTGAGTTTTAACTCTGAATGTTCTTTACCAAGGCATGAAATAATTCATAGGTTAAAAAGAGAATAAAGAAGTCAACTTTAAAAAACATCTTTTGTTGTTGGAAGTATTACTAGGAAATTGTAGGAATGAATATTGAGTCACTCTGAAGCAATTAACCCAAAGCAGAAAAATATTTACGCATAGGAGGGAAGATGAAACAAAGAGAGAGAACAAACCATTAAGAAGAATAAATGTAAAAACTCAGAGGCCTAAAACTTGCAATGCTTAGGTGGGCAGTGGTGGCACACACCTTTAATCCCAGCACTTGGGAGGCAGAGGCAGGAGGATTTCTGAGTTCAAGGCCAGCCTGGTCTACAGACTGAGTTCCAGGTCAGTCAGGGTTATACAGAGAAACCCTGTCTCAAACAACCAAAAAAGAAAAAAAATTGCAAATCTTTAATATTATGAAGTTGTTGGAGCAGATCACAAAAGCATAATTGGTATGTTTAAATAAATAAAAAGAAAAAAATGAAGATATTTTTACAAAAAAGCAGACTTCTAAAGTTTTTAAATGTATTTGCCTAAAGACTGATATGATGGTAAAGTATGAACACATCAATATTTCAGTGCAGATGCCTCTTAGTTAATGAACCAATTAACACCACACTGAAATGGAGAACACGCATCTACGTGTTATCCAAAGAGGAAAAGTGATATAAATTCTGAAAATGAGTTAAGGTATAATAGAATTTCATATTTATCTAATTATATAGCTAACCAAAACCAGGAACAAGGAAAAAGGCAAGGTGAAAGAAATAATATGTAAAGAATTGTAAGTAGAGTCATTGAAGGCCATACTACCAAATCATGAGTGTTTTACAGCTTTTAGACTTAAAAAAATTATAAAAGTCAAAGTTATGCCAGGCTACAAAATTACTACCTGAAAAGCTTCAAAGAACTTCTGATGATCTTTTAAGAAGACTGTTGGATGTCATGTGACTTCGCAATGGCCGTATTGAGAACAAGAAAGCAATGGAATACCAAGAGAAGACAAAAATAGGAATGTGGTCTCTGATTTATATACTCAGTGAGAATATTTTTCAGACATAAAGCTTATATGCAGACATTGCATACAAAATAAAACTGAGCAATTTGCTACCAAGAGACACTCATTAAAATCTATTTTTCCCATTGTGGTAAGAACACTTAATGTGAAATCTCCACTCTTAACGATTTCTAAGTGTTCAATGAAGCATTGTTAATTACAGGGCTGTGTTGTAACTCAACTTATTCCTTTTGATGAAGAAAAGCTGAAGCATTATGCCCATTGGACAGCAATCTCCAATTCTCCCCACTACAAGCAGCATACCGCCCTTCCTTCTGCCTATTTCTGTACGTTTGATCCTTTTATATAAATTTATATAACTTTATACTTTGGGATATATATATATATATATATATATATATATATATATATATATATATATATATATGTCTATAGACTATCATTTCTAAAAGGCACAATCTCAGCAAACACCCTGTTCCTCTGGCTCCTAAAATTCTTTCATGAAATCTCCCTAAAGCAGCTGTAAGCATTATGTGAACAAGGAGGTCATCAATAGACATGGGGGAAGTTCCACCAAGTCTCAATCCTAGATATAGACCTACAGCCAACGAAGAGATGCTGAGAGCAGAAACAGTCGTCTTCTCTAGGAAAGAGCACACCGACTAGTCATCCAATACCAGGTACTCATCCCTGAAATCATATAATACAAGCAACAATACACAGACTGAGTGGGCTGTATTTGTATATTTAGGAACACACACGCATGTACGCATGCCCACATGCACACACACATACACACACACACATCTGCCACCACTACCAACAACAATTAAGGAACCAAAACCATGAATTTGAAAGAGTAACAATGATAGACATGGGAGGATCTAGATGGAGGAAAGGTAGGGGAAATGATAGAATTATATTGTAATTTTAAAATGATTTAAAACTTAAAAATAGTGCGTTTGGGTGAAAATATTTTAGGGATTCTCCGAGCTTCAAGAAGAAATTACAATCAAGGAGAGTGTTCACATGGTCAAGATGCACAACAGTTTAACAGTTTCTTGAATGATTTTCATTATCAGAACAAAATTACCCAGCAGCAGCATTCAGACTGGAAGGTGCTCACTGTAGCTCGGGGTCCTGAAGCTAAAGGCAGTGTCTGGAGGAGAGTGAGGCATGGCTATGTGTTAGTTTTAGATTGGAAATCTTAAACGCGTTTTTAGATTAACATTGCAAAACAGATTACAGAATGGCAGAAGTAAAGAAATGGAGTGAGAAAAACAAGAAAGGAATAAATGACAGAACTCATACGGACAGGCAAAGTGTGTGTGTGTGTGT